>NW_002476362.1:11847-64597 GCF_000189635.1 Tetrahymena thermophila SB210
TATGGAATTACTGCTATATCATTTAGTTTTTTATTTTTCTTTCAAAAATATTCAACAGCAATTTGTAAAAATTTAATTAATAATAATAATATATTAAAAAAATATATTTACTTTTATTTCTAATTAATTTGTAAGTTATCACAAAAAATTTATGTAAAATTTGTTATAAACCTTATTATTCCTATAAAAAGCGTATACTCAAAAATATATTAGAAATTAAAGATGGATAGTCATTCTAAAAAAAAATGCATTACATACATTATGTCTTAAAGTTTGTAAAGAATAATTTTTATTATATAAATTTTATTTATTTTGTTCTTCTTTATTTAAAATTAAATTAAAAAAGCAATTATAATAAACTGATGGTTTATTTTTATTTTTTTTTTGTAAATATAAAATTAAAAACTTAAAAAAACTATTTGCTATAATTTCATCGATAAACTTTTAGTATAATATTTCAATTAAAAGCAAAATGGTAAATATACTAAAAACATACACCTTGAGTTAGATTAACTTTTTCAATCTATAAATTATCATGTAAAACCCTTCTATTCTTTGATTTATAATTATTATATTTTAAAATTTAATTAAAATTTTATAAAATGAAGTCTTGGGAATGTTTGAATAGAAATCGGAGATAAAGACCAACAAAAATGAACATTTAGTTTAAAATTAATCCATAAAAAAAGGAATAATGAACTAATTTTTAAGAAGTACTCTTCTATCTATCTAACTAATTAATTTAATTATGTTATTATTTTAATATGGTTCTTTTTTAGGGTAATAATAATAGAATTTGTTTAGGTGGTTTTATTTAATCTTTATCTATTTTTTTATAGTTTTTAGATTATTAGAAAATAAATTTTATATTAATAAAATTTTAAAATAATTTTTAATTTTTATATCAATTAAAAGAAGTTTATTAAATTTAGTTTAATAAAATGAGCCAGTGTGAATTGTTTATTATTAAAACAAAAATTTAATTTTAATTACAGGGCTAAAAAATAATTTAAATTTATCTTAGCATAAATTTTATTTAAAGTGAAAATAATAAATTCACTAAAAGGAAAGATAGGTCAAAATATAAAAAATAAAATGAATTAAAATATTAATTTAAATCCTGTGTTTAAATTAATTTCTAGTATAAATAAGACTAAAATGTGTTTTATTATATTTGTTTAATTATTTTTGATCGAATAGACCTTTTTTTTAGTAGAACAAACTATTCTTGTTTGATAGATTAGTTATAAAGTAATTAATGATTTAATTTATTTTAAATTATCTATTTTTATTAATGTGTTTTTATCCTCTAAAATTCACTTTACTATTTTAAACTTTAATATTTTTATGAAATTGTTTAAGAAATCCTTAAATTTTATATTAATTCTTTTAATCTTTTTTTGAATTTTCTTTATCATACATTCAAATTAGCATCAATAGAATAACTAGGAAAACAATAGTCGAATAAAAAAATAAATCCTTCTTTTTTTGATACTAAGCAAATTTGTTATTTTTTCTAATTTAATTATTCGTATTTTTTGTTTCATTATAAATTAAATGATAGAGTTGCTCTTTAATTTAAAATATTACTCATACTTTTATAGATAACTTAAATGATGAAATTACTTGCAAATACAATGAGAAAAGATGAATATTTAACAAACAGTAATATTTTACTAAGAATTAATAAGAAGTTTTATTTAGTATAAAACGAATTTTGTTAAATTAATATTATTGCATTTTTCTTGCTTTCATTCAAAAATTAAATATAACTAAAGAAAAATTATGAAAGAATATTAATTTGATTTTTTTTGAGTGTTTTGAATTAGTTTTTTGAGTAATTCTTTGTTTAGAAAATTGAGTTAGACTTTTTGTGCAGAGAAACAATGAATGAAGCAGGCTTAAAAAATAAGAAATCTGAGTATGAAAATTGTTCATTTGCTTTTAGCTGGATAAAAATTAAGGTTTTGAGGAAGATGGAACTAACTCTAAATGAGAGAGTTGAATTAGTTAATCAATTAATAAATTAATAGTAGTGTATGTAATTATATTTAGAGTTAAAAAAAGGAAGGAAGAAAAGTTAGAAAGAATCAAATTTGCATTTGGCAGATTAAATATAGGCGGAGAAGATAGATAAATAGATATACATACAAATAGATAGATAAATAGATAAATAGATAAAGAGATAAAATATGAGTGTAGAATCAAAAAAAAGAAAGGAGGATTGAAAATAATGCAGACTTTAGGTAAAGAAAGAGTAGAGTCTAGGGCAAGACTATAATAATAATAATTAGAAAAAAGTAATTAATTTTTGTATTAACCACAAAATACAATAAAAAGAGAAAGCAATCACTATAAAGAAGCAAATAAAACTTAAGTAAATAACAATATATACAAACTTTATTAGTATTCGTTAGTCCTTCTCATATCAAGAGTTTATCTAACATATGTCTTTTACCAATGCATCAACCGTTTCCATGCTATGCAGCAGCAGAGGACTCAAGGTGGATGACAGCAGTGATGACATTTGCTTGGTATGAAGGAAGTCATGCTATGAAAAAATAGGGATGGATGACTTATTTATTGATTGATTGATTGACTAACAAATAAATAGCTAAAGTGATTGAATATATTGTATTTATTATATACTTTGTATAAATATAGGAAGAAGAAGAATATAAATAAGACAAATTAACAACAGCAAAAAAGTACCATAATATAAAAAGAAAAGAGGAATGGAACAAATTATTACCGTAAAGCCTATTATTACTGTCCCCGAAAAGACTAAGAAGCAACCCGTCAAGAGAGGCATGACTCAAATCGCTAAGGAAGAAACTAAGAGAGAAAGAATTCAAAGAGAACAAAGAGAAGAAATTGAATGCGCAAAGTTGGAAAAGTTGGAAAAGAGAGTCAAGTTGAACGACGAAGTTAGAATTACTAAGTCTGCTAAGGAATGTATTAATAGCACTTTTGGCCATAATGAGAACCATGAATCTGTCTTGGAATAGAATGGAAACGGATTTGCTATTAATTTGTCCTTATCTCTTCTCTCTTCTTGCGCTTCTTTATAAGAAAACAATGCTGCTTGCCAAAGCACTTGTTTGAACGCTCTCTCTTCTCCTTTAAGAGCTTTATCATAGATGTCAACATCCTACTCCAACTTGGATGATGAGTCTCTTACCGAAGAAACCTCTTCAGCTCTTTCTCACCTCAACAAGAAATCCAGCAGCTCCGACGAAGAAGAATGCGTCTCCTCTCATTTCCTTTCACAGAAAATACTTTCAGATGATGATGAAGATGAATTTGATGGAATAGCGAAAAGTAGTAGTGATAATCCAATACCAAACCTAACGTCGCTGTAGTCGTTAGATTCATGTCCACTGCAGGGGCATAGTTAGTTGAAAAGCACAAACGACATCGAAATTAGCATCTCTTAAAAAACCATAGCTCAATTACAAGTTGAAGAAAAATCATCATCCTCAACACAAGCATCCACTAAAAAAGGTATTAACAGTGCTTCATTCTTGAGCAGAGAACACACCAAAAAATGGTCTCATGACGAAACCTTGAAATTCTACAAGGGACTTGAACTCTTCGGAACAGACTTCTCTATGATTTCAAGACTCTTCACCAACAGAACCCGCAAAATGTGCAAGGTAAATTTGACTAAACACATCTTTAAATTAATAAATAGAATTCAATACAAGAAATAAGTTTACAAATAGAGCTTTTACACAAAAAACTCAGCAAGTATTTATATTAACTTTTTTTATAAAATGAATGTAGAACAAATTCAGAAAAGAGGAGAAAGTCAACATGTAAGAAATCGAAAAACGCCTCTAATGCAACAGAAGTCTTCGCATGAAAAAAGTTGTCTAAAGACTTAATGTCATACGCGCTAAACTCAACCTCAAATTTGCCAAAACTCCTGAAGAGCGCATCTAAATCATTCAAAATGCTCGCAGATCTCGCTTTGATAGTTTCAACAGCATTGATTCCTTAGATATCGTAAGATATTATTATAATTTTGCTTTTGATCTTATTAAAATTAAATTTGATTAATTCAGTCTAATTTAAGACAATCATTCATTCAATCAATATACCTCTCAATTTAAATAGGAGTTTTTGCATACATTTAAAAATATCAAATATACACTCACATTTTTATATACTTCCTGATTCATTTTTAATCAAAATAATTAGTTAGTTAGTTAATTTTTTTAAATCCCCATTTCTTAATCGCAAAAACAAACAAACAAACAAAAATTTGATTGATTGATTGATAAACTGGGTAGTTGTTATAAATCTATTTTTTTGATTGATTGATTTATACATTATTCTAAGTTATTTGGATACTTCTTTATCCTTCTAATATTTTTGCACTCCATATATTTATCTCTCAATTCAACAAAATATCTAACTGCCTGAATTATTTTTTTTTATCAACTCCACCTTAAAAATTTGTTTTCTAAATCTCAATTTTTAAAAAAATAGAACGTAGTAGAAACCATCGAAAGTTAGCTCAATGGACAATCTCTCTTTTGAAAAAAATCCAAATAGCAACTAAATAAAATTCTCTCCAGAGTCTAGTGAGTCAATGAATCTCCTCTCTTGATTCATTTTTACTAAAACTAAACAAAATATACTAAAAAACCTAGCATAAGCCAAACAAAAAATAAAATACTTTCTTAGCGTATTTCGGGGAATTAAAGTTTACTTCAGCAGTTGAAGTAACCAGCTTATACAAGGAAATATTAAACTATAAATTACTGTTTGTTAAAAAAAATATTTGTGATATTGCTTTTGATCATATTTGTTTTTAATGTATTTTTTATATTGAATAAAATAAATTATCGCGTTCTTGAATTTTCTATTATTTATTATTTTTAATTTATTATATTAAATTCTACTTAGAATTGTCACAAATAAATCTAATCAGTAACCAAATAACCATATTAATTTTTTAATTTAAAATATTCGTTAACCTTTTTTTTTATTTATTTATTTTGGCATACACCATTATTTATTAATTAATTAATTAATTAATTAATTAATCAATGCACAATTATATTTTTAACAAATAATTCCTCCTTTTGTATTTTTTTCAATTTTTCGCGTTAATTTTGAAAACGGAAAATTTAATAATAAATTTGATCAGAAATATGAACAATAAATAAATAATAAAGAATATGTTGTTTTGTTTATTTTTTGATTGATTAATTTGAAGAAGAAGTAAACAGCATATCTTTGATATTCAACAAATTCCAAAACATATCTTTTCAATTAATTTGTTCTTTTAAAATTTATCCCTTTTCACTCAAATTTTTAACAACAAAGAAATTAAAAATAAATCAACTTAACACTCTACTCTAATATAATTTTTTTTTCTTAAACCTATTTTTTATTTTTAATGAAAATTTAGATTTTTAAAATAAAAAATATTTACAAAATAACTTAAATAAATTCAACAAAAAATAATATTCTAATTTATTTAAATTTTATTGGGTCATATTTAAATATTTTAATTTTTCTATTTTTAAACTAAAAATAAAAAAGAATTAATTCTTAAACAAACACAAGTAAAAAAATTATGACTTCCATATTTAGTATTTCTTGTTAAGTTATGGTATTTTAGTTTATCATATATACATCATGCTGATTTATTTAAGATATGCATTTGAATGACAAATATTCATTTTTGATTTAATAAAATATAAATTGTTTGATTAAAGTAAAATTTAACAAGAATCAAAAATGGAGACTTTAATCCAATCAATAAAGATATTTTTTAATTTTTTTATATAAAATTTAACTAATTTGGAATGAAAATGATAAAAACTATTTATCGTTAAAACCTAGAAAAATAAATTTTATTTCAGATAATTAGATTTGATTATGAAAATGAAGTAACAATTTTGATTTCACTCGTTTTTAAATTTCATATTATGAATTATTTTTAGTATTACAAAGCTTGTCAATAAATAAAACAGCATAATGAGTTATTTTTATAATATAAATATTCAATATTTAATTAGTATTTTAGATATAGGTATTTTTTATTCATTAGAAAAGATGATCAAAACAATAAACGAGGGTTTTTGCTAACGCATCACTTTCGAGGAATTAAATATGAGCGGATCTGCCTATCATGTTATCAATAGTTTTCTTGATTGTTTTATTACTTTTAAGATAATTTAAAATGGTTAGATGAAATTAAGATGCTTTAATTTTATTTACTCTTTTATTTTAAAGTTAACATCTATTCTATGAATTCTGTCTGTTCTCAACTGACCTAACAAATTATCTACCATTGAGTTATAAATTCTTCCTTTCCTAATTTTTAAATTTAAGTTATTATTTGATGCTGCTAATTTTTAATTTACTAATTTTCATTAGATGCTTCATCACATTTTTATATTCTTGCTGATTCAAAAGGTACATATTAATCTTAATATGAGCTTAGCAAAGCTATATTTCTAAACCAATTCAATCCAGGTAAGTTGGTTAATTTATATAAATAACAATCTGCTAATTACTCTGCATCACTCATATGAAGTTATGTTAAGCACTCACTCTTTCTAGTTGTCTTTAAGAACCAAATACCTTTTTTTATTCATATTAATTTTATAATTGTTTTTATTTTCTTATTCATTTTTTAGGTTATTTAATTTATAAATATTTGTTTATTTCTAAAATTTCTTTAATGATTAAATACTGTTAATCTACACAAATTTAAGCCATGTTTAATTCTGATTCCAAAAAAATTTTTTAGCTTTTTAAAAATTAAGTTTTCTTTAAAAATTTTTTATGCTGATTTTTAAAAATGAAGCTATTGCAGTTTATTTTTTTTTGGAATTAATTTTTAGAGTTTTTAGAAATAAATATATTTAAGAGAGTTTAAAATTTATTTTATAAAGTGAATAAGTTACCTGCTTCTATTAACTTAGATGAGTTATACATATAACCTAAATGAGGTGAAGAAAGAGACATATATAAAAACATTTTATCACTATATTCGGAGAGATGAGGAAGTGCTGCTCTAATTATAACTCCACCAAGAGAATGACCTATAAAACTTAGTCTTCCAAGAGTGTCACCAGGACACCACTCTTTGATGTATTAAGTTACCTTTAAATATAAAAAAAATTGATTAAATTTAATTGGTTTTAATTTATTTAATTACTTCTATAGACAATCTCTTTCCCATATCTGCTATATTTCCGTTTGTAAATTCTTCATTTGACTTTGAGCTCAAAAACAGAGCATCAGGGTACATTAAATATAAATTATTTTTAACCAATCTCATGTCGAAATAGTTTCCTTAAAATCCATGACACAATACAATAACGTGAGATTTCTTGTTATCAATTTGCTATGGATTTATTTTCTATTTAAAAACAACTAATTTAATTTAAAATAATTTTTTACAATTTACAATTTTACCTTATATGGGTTAATATATATTTCTTCAAGCAAAAAAGGTCTTAAGTCTGTTTATGGTATTAAATTTAAATCAACTAAATTCAAAGGTTCCGAGTTATGTTCAATCATTAATTCAAGCTAATTTATTAAAATAATTTATTAATAACAAAAGAAAATTTGTTTCAAGAAAGTTTTTTTACTTTTTATCTCAAAATATTTGAAGTTATTTCGTTTTATTTGCCAGTTTTCTTTTCTTTAGGCTAGGTAATGTCATGAGGGAACTAATCTCTACTTACACCTTCTCCCCATCTGTTTAAGAAAGATTTTATTAAAACATTTAAAAATAAATAAAATTTTTTAATTTGAATTATTTTTGGTTTAATTAATTAATTTGTTTGTTGTTTACTTTTCTTTCATTGTTAAAATGTAAGGTTTTTTTAAGTAATTTATTGAGCGATCACCATCAATTCTGAGTAATTCAATTAGCTTATTCCATAATTAAAATATGTTTCCTGATACTATATTCATATCTGAAAGTACAAATTTAGAAAATAAGTCCATTTATTTAAAGTCGTTAAGGTTATAAAATTTAGCAATTTGAGGAATTTCTTTGTCAAGTGAAGGTTGTTACTGAATTGATCTACTTTAATTTATATGATTGCTAGAGCTAATTCCAAGAGCTTAAGTGATGGCATTATTATTTTATTAAATTTGTTAAAATTGAGGTTGTTATTGCTAATAAATAGGTTATCTTTAGTGCTAAGAAGAAAGTTAGGTTGAAACTCCTGATTAACTGATTGATTGATATGATAATACATTTATACCGTTTTAAGATTAGGGATATTGGTTGTTTTAAGCTTGTTAAAAGCCTTTATTTTATGAAAGAATAGGGGTTATTCCTTTAGGTTAAGAGAATATTTTATTTTAGGAAGGCAATTCTGGGTAAGGAAGCTCTAAAATAGGTTCTTATAATGTGGCAGAAACTCTTTTTAGCTCTGGAAAAGCATCTAAAACCTAAACTAAAACCTTCTTTAAATTTTAATAGCTTTTTCTCAATCCAATAACATAGTATTCAAAGAATTATTAGACATACTCTTATTTAACTAAATTAAATAAAAATTAAAAAATTAAAATATAAACAAATAAATAATAATATTATTAGAAATAGCTTTATTTCTTCAACTCAAAAATATTTAAATTATTGTAAAATTTTATAAAAAGATATTATTTGCTATTAATTTTTTTATTTAATTTGAAGCAAATTTTTTATTATTAATTATTTAAATTTTCATTTTAATAAATGAGATTTTATTATATTCTAGTGATATTGAAAGTTTATAACAGATTTATTGTTAAATTAGAATCTAATAATAGGATTGAAGTTAGCTTTTTATTAATTATCTTTTTGCTGAGTTAAATTTTCATTTTAATTAAGGAGATTTTGTATTTTAGTTTTATTCAAAATGTATATATAATTGGTTTATTTTTAAGTTTGGCACTAATAAAAGGATTAAAGTTAGTTAGCTATTTATTTATTGTCTTTTTGCTTAGATTAAATTTTCATTTCAATTAAGGAAATTTTATTGTATTCTAGTTAAATTGAAAATATATAACATATTTATTGCTATTATTAATAGAATTTTGCTTTAAGTTTAAATAATATTTGAAATATAAATAAATAAATAAAATTTTGAACTTACATCTGTAAGTAATTTTATTGAGGAACTCCAAGAAACTGCTGGGCTGAATCAGGAGAGAATTTCCTATAGCATTTTCCTAAATTTTAAATGACAAATATGAATATGTAGATGAGTATGAAATTGATATAGTACTTTATTATTTACTTATGTTTTATTGTTAGGGTTGTTTGACATGAGTTCTAGTTAGTAGTCACTAAGTCTAAATTTGAAATCTATTAATTTATGGAAAAGGATATCAGTTTATATAATATTCTAAATTCATGAAAATACCAAGCAAAACGGTGTGGAAAGTAGCTTCTGCTTAGCAATAATGATGGCCACTGAATTAAATAGGAATATATTCGTGAATTCCAAATGAGCTGTTGTTAACTTAACACTCAAATAGACTGACTTATTTGAATGCGTTTTCCTTTAATTTATCAGTTAAATAATTTCATTTTCAATTGATTTAAAAACTAAAAAAATATATTTTTGAAGTTTTCAAAAATAAATAAATAATATTCTTTTAAAAAATTTCTATAAAACAATTATTTGATTCGAGTTGATGATAAAAATATCATCATAATTTAATAACAAAACAAAAATCATTTTAAAATTAATTTTAATCTATTTTTAAATTCAATCAATTTTTTTTATTGAAATATTTCTTATTTAAAAAAGCGATGCTATGCTTATTATTTTTTCAATTTATTTATTTTTTCACTTTTATATAAATTTGATTTTAAGATCTTTTGCAATATAATATGAAAAAGAAAGAACTTACCTGATTATTTTAGCACTAACCCATCATTGAAAAATCTGCACACATAAGCTCACATGTTAAAATAAACTAATTGTTTTGATATTATGGATAAGCATCAACTTCAGATCTCCAGAAACACATTAAATTCCTATAAATTTATTTTACAGCATAAATTGTCAAAGTTAAAAGATGACTTTTAAAATTATTACAATGGAACTGTTTCTTCACAAAATCTGATAGGGAATTTTTGGGTGCAAAATGAAAATGTTTCATCTTCTATTTGGCCATCTCCAAATTATCTAACAAATCCCTTTGACTTTTTGATAATAAAGAATGTATTAAAATAGCATTAACATTATGATCAAAAATAATTTCTAGCAAAATATATTGATTTTCACTATGAGGATAATTTAAACATTTACTTTTTTATCTTATTTAACTGCGATCTATGGATTTTCTTCACATTAAACTAAATTATATGGCTAGGCAAATATTTTCCTTCCTTTAGAGTCAATGTGATGCAAAGACATTCTTAAATAATAAAGTCCCTATTAGAAAAGATCTACATTATTGAATTCGTGCAAATGTAGCCCGAATTCCATTGTTGCTTTGTAAGACATTCTGGTTTTTAAATGCTAACTATATACTTTTTTGAATCAAAATTATTTTGTTGATTTATGCTAAATATTTCCAAGCAAATCTGATAAGTGCTTTGCTATATTTTTCGTTCGTTCTGTTTGTTGTGTTGCTTTTTGCTAGTATGTTGTTAAGTTTTTGATTAATTAAAAGTTAATTTATATAATTAATTGATTCAAAAGCATACAAAATGAATGAAAGGATTTGCATAATATTAAAAATAAATAAACTCTCTAACAATCTTATTAAAAGCTGGTTGAAATGTTAATTTGATTGATATATTTATTTTGTTTTCAAATCAATCTTTTTCATTCTGTAAAAAATATCAATTATGAATTTAATTTCTTTTTTTTAAATGCATAATTTTTGAAAATTAAAACAAAATTGTATAAATTGCTTAATTCATTCATTTATAAAATTTTGTAATAGCCTCTTATCTATATTTATATCTACTTGAAAAAAGAACTGTTTGATCCGTTTAAAAATAATTACCAATCAATAAAATTTGTTTTTCATTTCTAATAAAACTAAAATATTCACTTAATATTTTAAATTATTTTCATTTAAGTTAATTTTTTTGATTAGAGAAAGATAAGTTATAACATAAAAATTAATAATTATTTTTACTTATTTCTCAATTATAAATCTTAGTTTTTATTATTTAAAAGTCTTTTAATTTTAAATAACATTTAGTATTAGAATTTTCTAATTATAGAAAAATATTTCATCTATCTTTAATCTGTTTATTATTTATTATTTTTACATTTTCAATAAAATAAAAATGAATCCTTTTAATATTTTTAATATTTTGAAGAAATTTAATTATTTTAAATACTTATTAAAAGATATTATTTTATTTATAATAAGAAAATTATCATAAAATTATAATATTTGTTTTTACTTCACACAATTTAAATTCGAGCTTCTGCTCTCTTTATTTTTTATTTTACAAAAAAGTCAATTTTAATTTATCTAGCATTAAACAGAATGGTGATAATATAGAGAGAGATTTCTTCAAAAAAGTTAAATAAATATATGGTTTATCCAATCTGACAAAAATTGTATCTTTATCTTAGAAAAGCTATTTTGAAAAATATTAAATAAATTAATAAAAATTATTTAACTGAAAAATAATAATAATAATAATATGTAAAGGTCAGCATAATCTGACAATATCTATTTTAAGTATGTATATTAACTGAGTTTTTTAGTTTGAGATTCTAAGCAATTTTGATGCATTTTTAGTGATTTAGATTGAGTTTTAATTAAATTAGCTCCTATAAAATTTATATTGAGTTTTTTTTTAAAAAAATGAATATTATTAAGGAGGACTTTAAAATAATTGAAAGAGTTGAATTTTAAGGGATTAAAAAGGTTTAGAAAATACAATAACTTTAATAATATAGAAATATAACAGGACAAAGTGAATTATTTTTTTAATTCTAAAATCAATTAATGAATGAATGTATGTATGAATATATTTATTTTTTTAATTAGTTGCTAGTTAATTAATTAATAAGTTGCTGATGGTGATTTTTGTGATTAGTTGAGATTATTATAGATAGATAGAAAGATTGATATTTTTTTAATTAGTGAATGAGTTTCCATTGTTGCATTAGCAGCTAAGTAGGTTAAACTATGCACAAATCGCTATTGGATTTATCTAGATATGAAAAAAACATATTTAGCTAAACAACAGCAGAATATTTTTAACTTTTTAGCATGCCAGACTTCATTCAAATTTGTTAGAGATATTTTATTTAATTAATTGTTAGATTGATAATTTTGGTGTTGTTTTGTGTTTATCAATCAGCTATTTTGTTTGGTTCTCATATGAGGACGTTTTCCTTTTTAGAGGGGGATACAGGTGGCTTATTTTCATTGTTGAGTCCACTCTTTTCTTATAAAACTTGCATGAAGCTCTTGAATCCGTTAGCTGGGGGAGTGTTTTAGATAGGTTGGTTTTCGCGAGAGGAGTTCAAGTTAAGATTTTCCAAAATATTGTTGGTGTTGTTGTCAGAGGAGCCATTGTCTTCACCACAGTCAACGCTATTGTTGGCATAACTGTAGTCGTTCAAACTGCTTCTTTCTCTGGATCTAGCACTTCTCATGGGACTCTTTCTTTCACTGCCCATGTTTCTGCTCATGTTCAAGAAACTAGGTTAGTTGGCGTTCATCATTTATCTATTTTATGTCAAGAAAATATTAGAATTTTAATCAGATAATCTTTCAAATTACCTCCTTGATTGACGAGAATCGTTTTTAAGACGTTCGTTTTCTCTCAAAAGGATTTCTTTCTTCTTTTCGATCTTGTTCAAGTTTTCTTGGAGCTCATTCTTTTGATTGAGTAAGTGATCCTTTTCTAAATTCCACTTAGCTCTTTCCTTTTCATGTTCGAAGATTAAAGTGTTTCTCTTCTTTTCAGCTTCTCTGAACTATTAATTTATTAATTTGAATTTATTTAAATAAATGATTTTTTTTAATTTATTTTTATTTACCTTTTCTTCAATTTGAAGCATCTTAGTCTTAAGAGTTTCTCTTTCTTGGTCGAGCTTTCTTTGGGCTTCGGTCTTTTCAGCTTCACGTTCCTTACGAATAATATCGAGTTCAGAAGAAAGCTTCTTTTCGCTTTCTAAAAGTTCAGCAAGACGCTTTTCGGTGAAGATAGCATTGGAGTTCTTTTGACGTGATTCCATCATGGTTTGATCCAAGCTGTTCTTGAGTTCAGCTTCGAGCTTAGTGATCTTTTGGTTAGCAGCTGAGAGCTTGGTGTTGGAAGTTTCTTGGAGTTCAGAAATTTGAGTTTGGTATTTTCTTTCAATTTGCATGAGCATGTCAGAAACGCTTTGTTCACGTTCGTTCTTTTCGTTTTGACGTTATTTTTAGAGGTGAGTAAGAGTTTATTCGAATTTCTTTTGAGCTTCGATTAAATCTTGTTTGGCTTGCTCCTTTTGTTATTGGAGGAAGCTGAACTTTCCTTCCCATAGAACCTTATCTCTTTCATAAGAAGTATTGAGTTCATGCTTTTCATTATCAAGTTAGACGTTCTATGATTTGAGCTTTTCAATTTCTTGAATGAGCATCTTCTTTTCAGTTGATGTGAATTCCTTAGCCTTGGAGAGTTGATCCTTCAATTATTCAGTTTCAATCATGTACTTATCTTCAGTTTCTTTTAACTTAGATTCAGTGTATTGGAGTTTTTCGACATAGATAGCCTTTTCCTTTTCTAAATCGGTGACTCTCTTTTAGTATTGAGTTTCGAATTCTTTAGTAGATTTCTTCAAAGCGTTGATCTTTGATTCCAAGTTAACCTTTTCATCTTGGAGATTTTGAATCTTTTCAAGAGTTTCTTAGGCCCATTCAGCTTTAGAAGTCTTGAGACGTTCTTCAAATCTTTGGGTTGAAGATTCGAGAGCAACTTGTAATTCTTGAACCTTCTTTTGGTAGAATTCGTTTTGTTAAGAAGAGAGAGCAATAGATTTTTCAGAATTGATCTTTGTTTGGAGGTGTTCATCAGATAATTCTTGATATTTCTTACGAGTTTCTTCAAGCTTTTCTTCAAGAGCTTATCTTTCGATAATGTTGTCTTGTTTCAATTAAGCTAATTCCTTCTTCTTATTTTCATAGCTAGCTTCAGAGCTTTCAAGCTTTTGAGTTAATGTGAGGATCTTGTTATCACTTAATTGTAAGTTCTTCTAGACAGTTTCGTACTTTTGTTGTAATTCCTTTCTGTCAGCATTATAAGAAGCCATTTGTTATTCTAATTGAGATTAGTAACTAGCTTAGCTGCTTAAAAGTTGAGCCTTGGTTTCTTGTAACATCTTTTCCAAGTTTTCAATAGTCTTCTACTTCAAGTCTAATTCGTGTTCGTATTAGCCTTGCATGTTAATGACTTAGATTTCGTAGTCCTTGATGTCGTCTCTCAAGTTTTCGATTTCTTCTTCCAAGGCAGCTTGTTCTTCTCTTAATTTCTATTCATATTCTTCAACAACTTAGTTGTAGCTCTTTTCTCTCTTTTCCCTATTTAAAAAAATTAAATTAAATTTAAAAACAAATAAAATATATTTAAAAAATGAATTAAAAATGATGATAAAAAATTACTTTTCTTCAATCAATCTCTTTTCCAAAGTTTCTCTTTCAATTTCGAACATGTTCTTTAATTGTTGTAAGGATTCTTCGGATTTGGCTTGATTTTCACGGATTTCGCTTTGAGATCTATCCTTGATGGCTTCATTGGTGTCTTCAAGTTCACGGATCTTTTGGATGAATTTCTTTTCCATGTCTTTAGAGCTGAGCTTGAGCATTTCTTCAGATTCAGAGAGCTTAGTAGATAATTGGGTGCGGATAGCTTAGCTTTCAGTTAACTAGTCGCTGAGAGTTTTAACTTCAGTTTCATAGTCATGAATGGAGACCTTGTACTTCAATTCAAGGTCGCTAAGTTCCTTGTTCAAAGCATCGATTTATGATTGTAAAGTCTTCTTTTAAGAAAGAGCTTCAGCTTCCATGGCTCTGATTTACTTCATGTGAGTGTCCTTCAATTCCAAGATTTGCTTTTGGCCGCTTTCTTCGTCTCCCATATTGTTGATTTCCAAAGCTTGTAAAGTAGATTCGTGAGCCTTCTTAGCTTCAACGAGTTAGCTACGGGATTCATCTAATTCGTGACGAACGAATTCAATTTGTTATTGGAGAAGAGCTTCACGTTTACGAAGTTCTGAGACGTCTTGTTTGTGCTTATCAAGAGTCTTAGATAGTTCTTCTTATAATTGTGTATTTTAAATCTTCAAGTCATTGGTTTCGTTATTGAATTACTCCTTCAAGTCTCCCAAATTCTTAAGACCATTGGTGCTAGCTTCTGAGAGTTACTTCTTAGTGGAAGAAATTTCAGTTTGAAGTTCTTCAATTTGTCTGAGTAAACCACGTTCTCTAGTTTGGAGGGTTTCAACTTCTTAGCTGAAGTTTTAAGATTAGTTGGAAATCTTTTCATTTAATTCGAAGTTAGATTCCTTCAAGTTAGTGAGCTTGTTTTCCAATTCCTTAATAATGCGTTCATATTTGGTTTGTTATTCCTTCATTTAAGTGTTGAATCCACTGTGAGTTGATTGCATCATGTTTTCAGTAGCCTTGTCCTTGGCAAGATATTCTTCGCAGAGCTTTTCAAAGTGTTGAGCTCTTTGTTCAAGGAGAGCCTTTTCCTTTTGGAAGGAGCTTTCTTTTAAGAGCAATTCTCTTTCAACCTTCTTTAAAGTCTCTTCAGTGATCTTGGACTTATTTCTCAAATTGTTGATTTGATCATTTAATTCAACTCTTTCAGAATTTAAGAGCTCCTTGTATTCCTTTTCCATCTTTTGTTTTTCTTCTTCGATTTCCTTAACAGCTCTTTCGTTTTTAACCTTATCAGTTGCAATGCTATCCTTTTCCTTAAGCAATTGTTCAACCTTTCTTTCCAAAAGAACTCTTTCGTTATCAGTTTTCTTTCTCAATTCAACCAATTCAGTTTCGTTTCTTCTTTGGACTTCGCTGTTGCAAGACTAATAAAAATTAATTTAATTTAGCATAAAATTATTTTCTAAGCTCAAAAAATAAATAAATAAATTACTCTTTGAATATCAACTTCCTATTCAAGATTCTTAACAAAAATGTTGGCAGCTTCATTAATGCTTCTTTGTAAGAATTCTAAGAAAATAACGTTTCTGTTGACAGTAATTGGACCATGATTAACCAAGAAACTGTAGAAAAGCTTAATGTCACTTTCAAAATCAGAGAATCTTTTATATTGATTAGACTTTAACTTGCGATCAATGGTGGCAAATTCCCTATTAATGAAGTTCTAACACTCCTAATAGCTTTCCTTTTCATTGGTAGCTCTGATTTATTGAACTCTAGCCTTCATTTTCTTGTTTAATTCTTCTAAGTGTTCCTTGCTGACATCTCCAATAGCTCTCTTCTTGAAAATTTCCAAAGCAGTTTCTTTAGCTGTTCTGTGAGCAATCTAATTAGATTAATTAATAATTTAATTAATTGAATGAATGAATGAAGAATAAATTTATTTAATAATTTAATTCGTTGTAAGCTTTTTGAAATTCACTTTCTTTCTTTCTTTTCTATTTTAACATTTGTATTTATTTTACTGGGTGATCAAAATAAATAAATGGCTAATTCAAATTTCCCAAGTAAAATTTAAATTTTCTTCATTTAAATTGAAAGCAAATGAATTATTTTTAAAACTCATCTCAAAACAAACAACAAAATAAAGAAATAAATTATTCAATTTGATTTGATTTGAATAAAATTAAATGAATTGCTTTGATTTAATTTAATTTAAATTACCTTGATTTCATCGTTGGTGGTTGGAATCTTAGATCCAATCATTTCTTTGATGGTCTTTTCATAAGATTCAAAGGCTTTTTGAGAGGCCTTGTAACATTCATCTTTGCAGACATAAGTCCAAGCATTTTCGATGTTAGGAACAGCACCGTTATTGATGGCACGGACGTAAGAATCACAAAGAGTCATGATCATTTCACCATTTAATAACTTTCCATTCAAATTCTTAGGTTTAATTCTTTGTAAAATTTTCTTTCTAAGTTGAATGACCTATTCAAAGAATTCAGGACGCAAGTCATCCAATTCCATCTTGTCCAACTTTTATAAATTTTATTCGTTAACCAAGGGTCTAACCAAAGTCATGCATTCTCTTTGTTAGAAAAATGTCTTCAAGAGTCTTCTGATTCTATTTTTAGATTCGACTTCATCAGAATAGCCCTTTTATTCTAATTATCAAAAAATTATTTTCTATCTCTAAGAATGAAGAAAGAAGTTAATTAAAATAGTAGAATTAAAAATTTTTTTAAGATAGAAATTAATTTCGAATAAATCTTCTCAAATAAATTTATATTTTATTTAATTAAATTTATGGCTGGCTGATCTCAATTATTTATTTGTTTGTTTGTTTGAGTAATGAAAGAATGTCTAAATTATTACCTGAAAGAGCGCGTTCTAAGTATTCGTTAGAAGTGATGGGATCACCTTCAGTGTCAACTAATTAGAGAGAGAAATCTCTGATAACCCAGAAGAAACTAGGGAAGTATTTAGAGTATTCTATTTATTTATTTAATTAAAAGATAATTAATTATTTAAAAATGAATACAGTTGTTGTTTTATTTTGTTTTGCTTTGTTTTATTTTAAACTGAAAGTCACTATTCATTCATTCATTCATTCATTCACTGATTTAATCAATAGATGAATTCAAATAAATCTTATTTAAATCAAATTCTAAAATTTTTGATAAATTTTCTTATATTTTAATAAAGCCTATATTTAATTAACTATTTTGCTTAATTTGCATTGCTTTTTTTGAATTTGTGACTAATCAATTTAACTTTTTATATATTCCTCAATCAAAGCAAACAAAAAAGCAAACAAGCAATATGTGTTTATTTGTTAATTTTAAATACCTTCTTGATCAAGTTCATCGCCATCAGTGGACTTGATGTGAATGTTCTTGGTAAGATTGACAACAAGGGAAAGGTTGTTTAATGCGTTTTCCTATTAATTCATAAATTTACATCTTAATTTAAATTTGCCTTTTTCTAGGATTAGTTATTAGAAGCAATTAATTAATTATGTATTACATCGATTGCACCCATGGAGTTGTAAATGAAATTAGAAGCGAGCAAAATTGCTAATGAAAAAACTCTTGTGTCGTGAGTTTAATCTTCATCGGTAGAGCCGATACCTTCAGAGTCCATAATTAAAACATTGACGGGATCGCCTTCAGGAGTTTGTCCTTTGATAGGAGTACCCCAAACCCAAATACCCTATTTATTTATAATTTATATTCAAATTTTGTGTTTAAATAAATAAGCAAAGTAGATAGAAAATTTATCAATAAGCAATTATTTATTTTTTACCTTTGTGCATGGATTTACAGTAGGTCCGACGCCAAAACCGCCAGATCTGTTGAGGATCATTCTATTCAACAAGTATGATTTACCTGTTCTGTAGGCACCAGCAACTGATACAATACCAATTGGCTTGGGAACTTGCTTGATAATTTAAACAGCTTCTTCGCAAAGCTAATACTCTAAATAAAGAAAGGAGGATTAAAAATGTTGAAAAAATGAGGATAAATAAATAGTGTACTTCTCTACTCCGAATTATAAGTAATAAATGGAATAGCTTCTTCTCTATATGCAGATGACATCTTGCTAATTTTATGTTTTTATCTTATGCGTATTTGTGGTTTTCTTTATTAGTTGAGATCTTCAGAGATAGTTTATTAATCAATCCCTTTTTCTTTACTTTATTTAATACTTACGCTTTTCTCTTCTTTTGATTTTTGTTTGTTTGTTTGTTATCTTCTTTTTTCAAGAAAAACAAAATATTTAATATTTTTTTCAATTTTAAATTTTTTTTCATCTGAACACAGCAACTTTATCAAAATTTAAATGTGCAGTTAACAAACAATTAAACAGACTATAATCAAAGATAAATAAATAAATTAATAAAGAAACAATAAAAACTTCCCATTTCCTTATCTATTATTAACTCTCTTTATTCATTTAATTATGTATTATCATCTTTATCTATGTATCAATATATATATAAATATCTATGTGTTTTTTTTCTATTCATATTTCAATTCATTTTTCAATATCTTTCAAATAAAAATCACACTATTCGTTTGAGCCTCATCTCATTCATTTATTCTTTATCATTTCTATTTTATTCTTTTTTCTTTCTTATTGTTTATTCATAATTTTTTCATACAAAATAAAAGAAATTAATTAATTAGGCCTTTATAAAATTAAATAAACAAAGAAACTTGATCAAGTCATTGATTTTCTCTCATCAGATTTGATATTTTTATTCAAAATAGCTATTTTTGAAAGAAAATTTACATACAAAAATTTTAAACCTCCTCAATCAAAATTTTTTTTGTTTATTAACACTATAAAATATATCCTAAAATTTATAATAAAATTTTCTTCAATCTAAATTGAATGAAGAATTCAACACATGCATATAAATTTTTCGCATTTTATATTGTTGTGATTTGACAGCCAGCTTATTATCGAATTTAAATTTTTTTGTTAAATTTATAAGTTATTTTCTAGTTTAAGTTGATTTTAGACGTAATATTTAAAAATTAATATTAAATTTTATAATTAGATTGTCCATCACTTTAATCATTCGTGTGACTGACAGTTAGAATTCACTGGCTTTTCTATAATATTCTATTTAATTTAGATAGACATTAATATTAATTTCAAATTCAAACTACTACAATTCAAATTTATTCACTAACATTTCTCTTTCAAATCCAAAAAGAAAATCAAATCAAATCAAATTAAATTAAATTAAATAAATACACTAGCGAACATTTAAATTTCTGATTATTATAACTTTATTTGATGATGATTATTTATTATTTCTACTACAATATTATTATTGATAGATAGATAGATACGCAAACAATAAAATATCTTTTTCCTTTAAGAAAATCAAGTATATCAACAAAAAATCATTCTAGCGCGTTTGTAATTAAAAATCTTATCATCGTAAAAAGTATTTCCCTTCGTATGAAAAAGAAATAAACAGTAATCAACAAGTTAAGCAAATAATTTTCAAGCTTTACTTGCTTATTTATATTGATCAAAAAATGCTATATATAAAAATCAAATATTTTTATTTATTCTGTCTCAATAATAATATATTACTAGTTGAAATGTATTGACTAAAAAAATGATTTTTGAGAATTTAATGATTGATAATAATTATTTTCCATTTAAATTTTTATTTAAAATTAAAATTAAATAATAGATTTCTAAATTTAAACTCTTTTTATTTACTAAATTTAATCTATTTTTCTTTGCTAAATTACACTTTTGAAAATAATTTAAAATTATTTTGTTTAGTTTTTAAATGGAAATTTCTTATCATAAATAAATTATTAAATTGATTATTATATTTTAAAATATTTCTAGAAAAAATAAAAAAACCTTTTTTATAAGAAGATAAAAGCTAAGCGATAATAATTTAAATATTCAGCTTTTCATTCAATGTAGATATTTTTCAAAATAGAAGTTAGTAATTAATTGAATAAATTAATTAATTTTTTTCTTATTCTGTAGCATTATTTTTAGAAAATGCATGAAATATCTAAAACTTTCAACAAATTAAAATGAAAGCAAATATAAGTCAATTTATTAAGCAATCATTTTAAAAAAATCAAAAATTAACAAAAATTCCTCAAAAATTACAATATTTTTTTTATTCTTAGGAAAAGAATTTTCTTATTTAAGATATTTAATTTTTAAAAATTTGTATTAAAGACTAGATAGATAGAAACTTACTTGAGTTTAAAATTAGATTAATTTTTAACTTAATTTCAATCTCACTTCAAATAAAAAAAATTAAATATTACTTAATCAATAAAATAAATGCAAATATTATATAAAATTGTTTTTTTGTTATTTTAATTTTTAAATTAAAATCAAAATCAGAATAGATTTTTATAATTTAAATTATATTTTTAATTAAATAATCAAATCAAATAAATAAAATTTTAACAATAATTTATTGATAGGAATTTATTTTTAAAATTGTAGTCTTAGCTTAGCAAATGGTGACAGAAAATATCTAAAAATTCTAAAATAAATTTAATATTTTTTAGTGATTTATACAAATAAATATTAAATGTTTTGTTTTTCTTAGATATTTTTTAGTAATTAATTTTATAACAATTAATTGATTTTTTTTATAAAACCAATAAGCATTTTAAAAAATATTTTCCTTTATGAAGTAAAATGAAATACTGTAATTCTTTTTGTATTTAGATAAATTTATTAAATTTTGGAAAATTAAGTAATATTTATTAAGACATACCAAAAATGAATGGAGGGAGATGATAATATAGACGATTCATTGTATAATATTTAGTATAAAATTAAAGATAAATTCAGTTATTTATTTATTTATTATTAAAATTAGCCAAGACAGACTTAATTAATTTCTTACTTTTTACATTGATTCTTTTTTAATAACTTTTTAAAGAATGGATATTAATAGAATGGAAAAATAAAAAGTTATTTAATTTTATTTTTATAAAGTTTCCTGTTATTATTTAGCTAAATTACAAATAGTTAGGTAAATTATGTATTAATATATTAGAATTTGCATAATTAATTGTATAATCATTAAGCAATAAATAATTTACAATTTATGAATGATATTTTAGAGGAGGTTTATACAGACAGTTTTTTAGTAGAAATAAATACAAATAAGAAACAACAAACAAACAAACAAAGGAATAAATAAAATAATTAGTTAGTTAGTTAGTTAGTTTGTTAGTTATTTTGTTAGCTGTTTAGCTAGTTATTTAATTAATAAAAGTTATTAATCAAGCATTTCAAAAAATGATTATGATCTTCAAAAATTAGAATTGATTTTGTTTACTTGCTTGTTTATTTATTTGTTTACTTAAGAAAAACATTTTATTATATTATTTAGATAATTAGTTATTTAGTTAGTTGACTATTTAGTAAGTAAGCAGCATTCTTTTTTTGATTGATTCACTGGAAAATTATTGATGAAATATTTATTGCATTCAAAGCAATATGAACAAGGAGAACAAACTTAGAGATAAATATAAAATAGTTGAGCTTTATGTGCCTTATTAATTTGAATTTGAATTATCGGATGAATTCGATTTGCATTAACTGGAAGCAACAGATCCATTAGGAGATGATGTACCATCTGGACAAGGAGAGCATGATCCAGAAGTAATTTTTGTAGCTTTGCTAGGATCTCCATAAAAATTGAATTAGCATTAGCAGACATTAGTTGAAAAATTCCAAGGATTCGTTCCATTACTTGTGTCATAACAAGTACAACTTCCCTGGTCATCATTTATGTATGAACCAGGTCCACATTGTTTGCATGGAAATCCATTCATAGAAAATTAACCAGGAGGACATTAACTGCATCCAGATGGGGCACTGCTAGAACCAGAAACTTTTCCTTACCATCCTCTCTTACATGTGCATTATATATTAGAAGGAGTTAAAGGAAGAGCATTTATATCATAGCACTTACAGAAACTTATTTAATTGGATGATTTGATGTATGAATTTGCAGGACAGGCACTGCATTGAGCCGCAGATGCAAATTAGTTATTAGCTAGATTGCTTGGACCATAAGCATTTTAAGTCATAAAATAATTATCTAAACAATAATCGCATTAAGAAATGTCACCTGGTATAGTAGGTCCACTTTTATTTCCACTACCAGTAGGACAAGCAGTGCATGTTGCAGCTGATGCAGGAGTTTAATTAGCTTTATTCGCTGGTACTGCAGCTTATGTCATATAATAGTTTATTAGACAAATAGTGCATTATGATACATCACCTTAAACAGTAGGACCTGCTTGATTTCCTGTTCCTTGTGGGCAAGGAAGGCAGGATGCTGCAGCAGCAGTATTACCATTAGTAGGCTAAACTGCTTAAGTTGCCATATAATAATTTACCAAGCATTAATTACAGTAAGAAGCATCACTATTAGCTTATCCTTGTTAACTAGTACTTCCTGTTGGGCATTAATTGCATTTTCCATTAGAAGAAGCATCTTGTCCATAATATCCCTAATTACATTGGCAAGCACCGCCATTCGCTTGACTAGCATTTGGATCACATTATGCCTAAACATAACATATAAAAACGATAAGTTAAAACACAATTAAAATATATTTCATTGTGATTTAATTTTTTTCTATGCGCTATTTATTTTTTTAAAGATTGCTTTTATTTGATTTCTTTGAAATTTTAATCTAATCATTATTTGATTGATAGATAGATAGATAAATTGCAAAAAATTAATATTAATTTAAGCTTATAATTTAATTAACAACTCTTCTCCACTAAGTCTTTCTTTTTTTTAAACAAATAATATTTTCAATTCCTACATGCGTAAACATAAATAAATAAATAATTACTTCCACTCTTGTTTATTTTTGGTGATTTATATTTTATTTTTTTTTATTACAAACACAATTTACCTTTGATGATTAATTTATTATAAATTAAATGAAAACTCTTCAAAAAGTCTATGAGATTTCATTAATTTAACAAACATTTTTTAAGCCTATTTGTATCAATTTATTACATATTTGAAATAAATCACTTTTCATTAAAAAAAATTAAATAACATAAAAACATTCTAAAATTCCTTCGAAACAAACAAATAAACAACCAAACAACCAAACAACCAAACATACATTTATTAATTATATTTTCACTAATTATTATTTTTATAGACAGTTTTTTTTATAATTCTTAATTTAAATTACTTTTATGATAAATTATAAAGACTTAAAGCAATAAATATTTTTCATAAACAATTAAACACCAAGTTTTATAAGTTGTTTGATTAATTCTTGATATTACAAATTTTAAGAAACTTTAAAATTATTTTCAAAGATTATTAAAAACTCTAAAGTTTTAAGATAAGATAGATAGATAAAAAATTGATTAAATTTTATAAATAACAATGCAAATATAAGACAAAAGCAATAAAAATAAAAAATTTAGAAGAAATATTTTTCAATTTTTTTGGATGAAAACCAATTTTTTTATGTTAAATAGTTTTTATGTGATTTTTGTATAAAGATTTATGATAGTAAATGCAAAAATAGATGATGAAATTATTATTATTATTATTATTTAATGAATAATGATATAGTAAATTAAAATTGATCAATAATTTTTCTAAAAAAAAGCTAATGAGCTTGACAATAACATTTTTAAGAAATAATAGTATAGGAATTTTCTTTTGCATTCTCCAAATAAAAATCAAAATAAATTTATTGTCTTTAAATTTTCAACTGTTTCATTTTAGGAATAACAGTAAAAAATATGCTAAAGGAATAAATATTATATAAAATAACATTAAAAATTTACCAATTAATTAATTACGTGCTATTAGAATTTTCATTTTCACATCTAACCAAGAAAAATAAAGCTTTTTTCTTTTTTTAAAGTTATATAAATAACATTAAATTGATTATGAAAAAACTAGGTTTTGAAAACAATCATGTTCAAATAACTGACTAATTTTTTTTAAATTTCTTTGAATTAATTAATTTAAGCAATTTACTGTAGTGCATTTAACATAATGTAATTTATTTACTTCAGTTATTTGTGAAAATAAAATTTATATCTCATTCAATATTTTGATATGATCGAATAAATTGTAGCTATCCTTATTCTTAATAATTACAATATACATTTTGTACTTTTTTTATTTTTTGAATGATTTATAAATATTAAATTGTTAATATATTTTACTATTCTAACAAAAAATTTTAGAGTATGAATTTTTGCAACAAATTATATATCATAAACAGATAGATATAAACAAAAAACAAATAAATAAATATTTTGATTTTAAAAAAATTGATTTATTAAAATATATTTCATTTAAATAAATTGATTCATAAAAATATATTCTATTTTAATAAATTAAATTATGTTCATTAAATGTAGAATTGGAATCTGATCAAAGATATTAGATATGTGCATAGAATTTTCTTTTTTATTTAATATATATCAATATTAGATATAAACAAACAAATAAATATTTTTGTATGTTTTCTTTGTTTTTTTATTAATTTATTTATTGGTTTGATGATTTCTTAGATAGATGTGAATTAATTATAATTATTACCAAAGAAAAATATTAGTAATTTCTACATATTAACTAAACTAAAATAAATAAATGTAAGAAAGGGCAGTTGAAAACTTGTAATTATAGGCTGAAAGATGCTTGGAGTTGACTGAATGGCAAGCAGAAAGACTGCTTAAGAATAAAAAGACATAGGAAGTATTTTTAAATATAAGCGTAATGAATTAAATTCTAAAAGCAAAATGAAATTTAAATATTGATATATGATTGATTGACTGAATGATCATGATATTAATATATTTGTATTTTTAAATAAATAGCATTGTTATGAAGAGGATAGCCTCGTTTAGAGAAAAGCTTGCATTTTATAAGCAGTTTTTAAAAGATTGTGCAAAGATTAAGGTTAAGTAATGTTGAACTGTGTAAAAAGCTATTAAAAATTACCCAAAAATAAAGTACCATAGAATGCTTGCGAAAAAGAATTATTAACATTTATATCTTGTGCTGAAAGGCTTAGTCTGATACCATTAGCAAACTAAGAAGTTATTTGAGCAATAGATATTCTATCATAGATAATTTTGTAAATATAAAATCTTAGTATGAAAAATTAAAATTTAAGCAAGGACAATCTTTTACTCAGCTGAAAATAGAGTGAATCCACTGTCACTAAATGACTTTATATCAATAAGTTAAAATTTAAATACAGAAATGGATAAAAATTTGTAAATATTTTGCAAAAGTTATCACTAAATTAAATAAATAAATAAACACCATTTTAAAAATTAAAACAAACAAATAAATAAAAATAAAATATAACATAATAATTAAATAAATTTGATACTATCTATGTCTATAAAGTTGTTTATGCATTTCTAGGATTCTTTCTAAAAATAGTTTCATTTAATGCAATAAAAAGAGATATTTTACATAAAAGTTTTAATAAATAGTTAAGCTAATATGCTAAATTGAATTGTAAATCAATCTCTTTTTATCAATACTATTTTTATATTATTCAATTAGAATATTTAATTTATGCTAATTTTTATGCAATTATTTTTGAATATTTATTTATTAGTTTATAATTAGCAATTTAGGATCAAAATAAATAAATGCTTAAAATACTGATTTCAAATGGCAATATAATTATAAAATATTAATTATTTGGATTATTTAATATATTTTTTAAAACTATTAAAAATTGTTGATTTAAATTAATATATTTTTGTTATAATACTACATATTTTAGTAAGATTTATTTTTTAAAGCATAAATTTAGAGTTATTATGAAAGATAATTTTACTAAATAATTATTTTCAAATCAATTAATTTATGATTTATAAGAATTATTAATATGTGCACTTTTAAGACATTATACTTAAGTTTAAAATGATTTAATGGTCATTTAAAATTTTGGTTAAAAATATTTGATAGTTTAAATAATAATTGAAGACAACATTAATAAATAATTAAAAGTTTTTAATTAAAATCTATTTTAAAATTTGAGATTTTGATAAAAAATATTAATTAATCAATTCAAATATTGGCAAAATTAAGAATTATAAAATTAAAAAAAAACAATGATTTTTTTAATATTTTTACTTGAAATAATTTGAATTCTATAATATAAACAATTAATTAAGTGATTTCTATATTAATGTAGAAATATTGATATAAGAATTAATAAATACTTAATATTTATATTTATATTTATGAACATGTTTTTTATTATAAAATTGTAAAAAAAATTAAATATCATTTATGCAGTTATTGAACTTTTTCTTATTCTCTTTTTACATAATCTATATCATTTTATGCTATTTATCTTTCTATATGCTAGTTTGCTCCATCAATCCTTGTATTATATTTTGTTTCTAATTATTTATTTATTTTAAGAGCATTAATAATTTTTTAGATATACTAAAATAGTAAAGAATACCTGCAATAATTCTGAAATCGTTAACTTCGACAGGAGGATATTCTATTCGTTTATGATGTTAATTTGCTCAATTAAAATAATCCTGCTTAAAATTAAATTACTTTTTTATTCAGCACCTTCTTCTTAGCTAGAATCTTTATCAGAAGGTTTTTAAGCTTTTAATAATGGTTTAAGTAAATTTCATAAGTAATAAATATGAAATATTTACATTTATGTTTGGAAATAGAAATTCCCTTTTTGAGTAAATCGTTGATAAAATGATTGCCTATCTCTACTAAAATCTAAAATTATTTTAATACCAAAATAAATAAATAAATATTAATTGTCTATCAAGTTGATCTATAAAACTAATTCTTATATTTAATATTTGCATTAAAATGTTTACTGTTCTTGCTTTCTCGTCTATGTATGGCTTTTCTTACTTTTCCTACTTTAAAAGTGATATCAATTCTTCCAAATTGCTTTGCTCGAAGTAGTGATAATTTTCTTTTTCTGTCATTTTTACCTACTATATTACTTAGCTATCTTTATATTTGATATTTAAATAACAATCAAATAATATCCGCGAAATTAAGATTTTCTTAAAGTGAAAAAAAATATAAACCAATATTTAGCATTTAATAAAACTCTAAAAATAAATTAAATATTCTTCTTTCTTTCTTTTTAAATTTATAATAAAAATATTTTCTTTAAATTATTTATTTCATCAAATATTTATTCAATAATTAAATAGAAAGTTAATTCATTTCGTTTAATAATTCAATCAAACTTAAAAGAATTTAACTATTATCAATAATGGTATTATTGGTTTACTAGTAATAAATTAAAAATTGTTATAATAATCAACAAAAACAGTAAACATTTTTACTAATTTAAAAATATTTCTACAATTTACTCAATTAAAACTATTTTTTAAAAAAGATTTATCTGTTTGAAATTAATTTATAAGATTAATTTAATGTAAAAAAAAGAAACAAAATTCTATATTGAAATAATTTCATTTGAATTACTTTTATTAGTGAAAACTGTAAAAAAAGTAATTATGATTTCTTTGATCTTTTAACAAGTAATTCAAAAAAAATTGAAGTTTAGATGAAATGTAAATGTAAATTGAATGAATGATTTTTATATATTAGAATAATGTGATTCGGTTTTGACTAATATTTATTCATAGACTGTTTGACAAATAAATTATAGTCGTAAGTAAAATTTATACTAAGTTGGATTAGAACGTAAAGGAGGAAGAGGAGAATATATAGATTGATATATATTGAAAAAAATGTAATAGAAGTAGAGGAATGAGAAGAGTTAATAGGAGTGAATAGAAAGAAACAAATAAATTAATAAATAAAAACAATATATTAAGACAGTGAATATATTGTAATTAAATAAATTATTATATTTTTGCAAATTTTAAGAAATAGCTAACAACATAAGTAAAATCCTAAAAATAAATTAATAATCAAATAAACAAATTAGATTAAATCAATTAAATAAATAAATATATACTCTATCAAACAATCCATCAACCAATATATTAGCTAGCCACTAAAACCAACGAAGATGGTAACTAAAATTAATTAATTATTATATTATTACAAGCTGATAGATCGTGCATGAAGTTAATTATTCTTTTAATCATTATATTTAGAATACAGAAGATTTACCTCAGGATTAGGATTATGAAAATTAAGTTAAAAATGATAATATTAATTTAGATTTTAACGCTTCAAATGATGTAGAAAAAAATTAGCAGATTTATGGATCTGAATATGCTCCAAATAATTAACAACCTACTTCTGCTGAAGGTAGAAGTTAGGCCAATTCCATTCAATCTCAACCCGAACCACCAAAGTAAAAAGTAGCTGCAAATGCATTGGATATTAGAGCTGCAGGTCATCCAGGAGTTTGCGTCACTCACTTTATATTAAAATTAAGTTCTCTCTTATGGTAACAAAAGCATTTGTTTATTTAAATATACAAAGGAATTGCAAAGTCTTACAGATAGTATAAGCCATTTTTTTATAACGCAAGATGCATAAGATATATTCGATAAAATTATAAATGATCTTCAATATTTTTAGAAGTATTTGTTTAAATTTAGTAATTAAGAAAGTAAATAGCTAGCATTCCAACTGTAGCAAATTTAAAATAAAAATTATTCATTAGAGATAAGATTTTAACATTTTTGTAATTTTTATGAATTTAGCTTCTTCTTGATTGGCTCTGATCACAATACTATTTGCTTTGTCTTTACAATCCTCTTTACTGCTTTTGATTTTTGGATTGTTAAAAACATTACTGGAAGGTAAACAAAAAACAAATAAATAAATAAATATTATTTAGTTGTTAGTGGTTTTTTATATTAAAATAGTCTGACAATATAGATTTTATAGTTAGTTAGTTAGATAGATAGATAGTTAATTAATTATTCTATTTATATTTATTAATAGGAAATTAGTATTGTTAAAATGGTAATGCAGTGTAGATGATAATGGAGATGAAAAGTGGGTCTTTGAATCCACAGAACCAGGAATTGTAAATATAAATTTTCATTTATTATTTCTTTTTAAATTAAGATATAATTAAATTATTTTAAATAGAAACCAAATCAAATAGACTCAACATTCTTTTGGTTCATATAATTTTCCATTTGTGCTATTTGGCTTTTAGTATCTCTCTACGAACTTTTTACTTTAAGCTTCTTCTGGGTAAAAAAATAAACAAATAAATAAAAAAGCTAAAATTATTCCATTATAAAAATAGCTTATTTTAACATTAGTATGTTTCTTCATTCATACTGTAAATTTCAGTGGTTTCTACAAATGCAGAGGAGGTAAGAATAATTTGTTACTATTAGTTTATTTTTTACAATTTTATTTATGATAATAAAAATAAAGAACATTAGAAGAAAATAAAGAGCTATATGACAACCTTGGGAATGAAAGCTATTGCTAGTAATATGTGAATAAATGAACATAATAATTAAGTTTAAAAATGAAATTTAAAGTTAAAAACATCTATTATCCTTATCATTATTATTATTTGCTCTATTTATTATTTCTGTATATCCCTTTATTTTCCTTCGTATTACTTTAATATTTTCAAGTAATTAATCGTGTAAATTATTCATTTAGTAATTTTCTGCATTTCTGATCAATTTTGTATCAAAATCATTTGAAAATTAAATTTATAAAAAATTAATTAAAGTCTTCTTTTTGATTATTTCTGATTTAATAAATTTTTGTAATTTAAAAAAATTTAATTTGAAACAACTAAATTATAAACTAAATCTTGCTAATTTTTTATTTTTCTATAAAATATATAAAATTATTTTTCATAGGGCTATTAATTAAAAATAAATAAAACAATCTAAATAAATTTAAATTTTTATTTTTAGTTAAAAGTGAGGTAATTTTAATTTTCTTTTTGTTATTTAAAAAAATGAAAATTATTTTAGTCTATTTATATAATATAGTAAATAAAATTTAATATAACTTTTAGAACTAAATTGTATATTTTAATATAATAAACATTTAACAAAGATTTTCAAAATTTAATCTAATTTTTTTTTTTTAAGCTAAACATTTGTCTAAATTTCTTTTAATTAAATATTTATTAGTATAGCCTATCCAAAATTAAAAAGGCATTTAACTCTACTTATAGGTGGACTCATGTATCTAACAAGAAAAAAAGAGTAGCGGAGCCTTCTCATAAGAATCTCATAGACTAATATATTAGGTTCCACCTAATTAGGTAAAAAAGCATTTTGAGATGTGCAATTGTGAAATTTTCAATCTCACCCTGCATCCTGCATAGAGCCAGTAGTCAATAAAGAATTAAAGAAAAAGGCTATACAAGTAAGATTATTAATAGCCCAATTATTACCTTAAAAAGGTCTAACTCATGACCAAAATTTCCAGAGATGCTTTTCCCTTTGTTGAATAAATTTTGATTCACCCGTATGTAGAGAAGATAATAAGATAGTCACATAACTATTAGAAGAATGTAAGGATAACTATTCTCCATTATCACTGGGACGATATTATGGTTAATCACCCCAAATTGATGGAGAATTTATTGATTTTAATGAAATAATTTTATGCCAATAAGCTAAAGTAATTAAATCTCTATTATCTGCAACAAAGTTACCTATAGCTTTGCTATTAAGACTAAATGATTCTGAAATGTGGAAAAGGAGTTTATAAATTAATGTTGCCATTGTTTAGATAAGCTATCTAGTCAAAATGTAACATTTAACTTCAGCATAGTGACATAAAACAGATAAGAATTTATATAAAAAGTTAATTAATGATATAAGAAGATGTATTATCATTAAAAATCAAATATTTTCTAAGAAATGAAAATTGAAGCTTTATTAAATAATATAAAAATCATAAAATATATAATTATTAAGTATATACTTGGTGTCTATAAACGTATGAATATATTTTATTATTTAATTTAATTAAATGCTCTTATCTAATAGACTCATGAAAAATTATCCATACAACTTTTCTATCTTTTTATTTTTAATTTTACTAATAATATTTTATAATTATCAAAATCGAAAATTCCTTCAATTAATTTTTAGGTTAAATATATTTTTAATTAATCTATTTTAAAATCAATTGCCTTCAAAAAATCGAACATAATTTTCGCTTTTTTTATCTAATTAAAATTAACAAAAAGGATTAATTAATTAAATAATGTTTAATTCTTTGATTTCTTTAATTATATATTTAAACTATAAATTGAGAAAATGTGTGAAAAATTACCCAAGTTTGAGACTTAAAGTGGAGAGATTAGTACATTTAGCTATTTCGGAAGCAACTAATTTCGCCCCATCTGAATCTAAGTTGTTGAGACTAATTAAAATTAGCAAAAATGCTCAATTAATTAAATATTGTTTAATTCTTTGATTTCTTTAATGATATATTTAAACTCTTAATAGAGAAAATGCGTAAAAAATTACTCAAGGTCGAGGCTTAAAGTGGAGAGATTAGTACATTTAGCTATTTCAGAAGCAACTTCTTTCGCCCCAACTGAACCTATATTATTCGACCTAATTAAAATTAACAAAAATGCTTAATTAATTAAACATTGTTTAATTTTTTTGATTTGTTTAATTATTTATTTAAACTATAAATTGAGAAAATGTGTAAAAAATTACTCAAGGTCAAGGCTTAAAGTGGAGAGATTAGTACATTTAGCTATTTCGGAAGCAACTTCTTTCGCCCCATCTGAACCTATATTATTCGACCTAATTAAAATTAACAAAAATGATTAATTAATTAAATATTGTTTAATTCTTTGATTTCTTTAATGATTTATTTAAACTCTTAATACAGAAAATGTGTAAAAAATTACTCAAGGTCGAGGCTTAAAGTGGAGAGATTAGTACATTTAGCTATTTCGGAAGCAAATACTTTCGCCCCACCTGAACCTAAGTTGTTGAGACTAATTAAAATTAACAAAAATACTTTATTAATTAAATATAATTTGTTATTCTTTGATTTCTTTAATGATTTATTTAAACTATAAATTGAAAAAATGTGTAAAAAATTACTCAAGGTTGAGACTTAAAGTGGAGAGATTAGTCCATTTAGCCATTTCAGAAGCAACTACTTTCGCCTCATCTTAACCTATATTATTCCACCTAATTTAAATTTTCAAAAAGGTTTAATTAATTAAATTTTGTTTAATTCTTTGATTTTTTTAAAGATTTATTTAAACTATAAATTGAAAAAAAAATTACCTAAGGTTGAGGTTTAAAGTAGAGAGATTAGTACATTTAGCTATTTCGGAAGCAACTTCTTTCGCCCCATCTGAACCTAAGTTGTTGACACTAATTAAAATTAACAAAAATGTTTAATTATAATTAAATATTGTTTAATTCTTTGATTTGTTTAATTATTTAAGTCTTAAATTGAGAAAATGTGTAAAAAATTACTCAAGGTTGAGGCTTAAAGTGGAGAGATTAGTACATTTAGCTATTTCGGAAGCAACTTCTTTCGCCCCATCTGAACCTACATTATTCGACCTAATTAAAATTAACAAAAATGCTTAATTAATTAAATATTATTATTTAATTATTTATTTAAACTATAAATTGAGAAGATGCGTAAAAAATTACTCAAAGTTGAGGTTTAGAGTGGAGAGATTAGTACATTTAGCTATTTCGGAAGCAACTTCTTTCGCCCCATCTGAACCTATATTATTCCACCTAATTAAAATTTACAAAAATGCTTAATTAAGTAAATATTATGTAATTCTTTCATTTTTTTAATATATTTATTTAAACTATAAATTGAGAAAATGTCTAAAAAATTACTCAAGGTCGAGGCTTAAAGTGGAGAGATTAGTCCATTTAGCTATTTCAGAAGCAATTGCTTTCGCCCCACCTGAACCTAAGTTGTTGAGACTAATTAAAATTAACAAAAAAGCTTAATTAATTAAATATTATTTCATTATTTGATTTCTTTAATGATTTATTTAAACTATAAATTGAGAAAATGTGTAAAAAATTACTATAGCGAAAGACTTAAAGTGGAGAGATTAGTACATTTAGCTATTTCTGAAGCAACTGCTTTCGTCCCATTTGAACCTAAGTTGTTGCGACTAATAAAAATTAATAAAAATGCTTAATTAATTAAATATTGTTTAATTCATTGATTTCTTTAATTATTTATTTAAACTATAAATTGAGAAAATGTGTAAAAAATAACTCAAGGTTGAGGCTTAAAGTGGAGAGATTAGTACATTTAGCTATTTCTGAAGCAACTGCTTTCGTCCCATTTGAACCTAAGTTGTTTTCACTAATTAAAATTAACAAAAATGCTTAATTAAATAAATATTGTTTAATTCTTTGATTTCTTTAATGATATATTTAAACTATAAATTGAGAAAATGTGTAAAAATTACTCAAGGTTGAGACTTAAAGTGGAAAGATTAGTACATTTAGCTATTTTAGAAACAACTGCTTCCGCCCCATCTGAACCTATATTATTCGACCTAATTAAAGTTAACAAAAATGCTTAATTAATTAAATATTATTTAATTCTTTGATTTGTTTTATTATTTAAACTATAAATTGAGAAAATGTGTAAAAAATTACTATAGCGAAAGACTTAAAGTGGAGAGATTAGTACATTTAGCTATTTCAGAAGCAACTTCTTTCGCCCCAACTGAACCTATATTATTTGACCTAATTAATATTAACAAAAACTCTTAATTAATTAAATATTGTTTAATTCTTTGATTTGTTTAATTATTAAACTATAAATTGAGATAATGTGTAAAAAATTACTCAAGGTCGAGGCTTAAAGTGGAGAGATTAGTCCATTTAGCTATTTCAGAAGCAATTGCTTTCGCCCCATCTGAACCTAAGTTGTTGCTACTAATTAAAATTAACAAAAACACTTAATTAAATAAATATTGTTTAATTCTTCATTTCTTTAATGATTTATTTAAACTATAAATTGAGAAAATGTGTAAAAAATAATAAAATAATAATAAATTTAATAAATTCAATTATACAAATGTTTCAAATAAAGTAACCCTTGTATATATTTTTTTTTCATGTATTTTTATGTGTTTATTTATTTATTTTTTTTTTAAAAAAAAAATGTTATTTTCTACAAAAAATTGAATTTAACTAATCAGATGAAAAAATATTAATCTAATTCGTCTTATATTATTTAACAGAATAGTGATAAATAAATTAATATAAAAAGGTATACCAATAATCTAGAGTGAGTATTTTGCAATTTTTCAAGTTTTTTAGTGCCTATTTAAATAAAATAGTTAAATAAAAAAAACATATTTTAAAATAAAAGCAAAAAAAATACAGATTAAGTTGAATAATGTATTTAAGAGTAATAAGAGTATCCTTGTTTTTCCAAATTTAAGAGAATTTAAGATAAAGACTTTCTTTATTGTGGTTTAAAGACGACTGTTTAAAATATGATTTCATAAATCTAACCTTGTCTATTAATAACTTCGTCTTTGAAGTTGATACTTGGTTCAAAGGGAATTTAGAATCCATTCTAATGATCAAGGGCTTTTTTCAAAATAACAGGTTCTAGTTTCTCAAAATTATCTAGAAGAGCAAGGCAAACTCCAACTGAGAATATTTCGCACTTTTAATAAATTAAAAATCAATTTTAATTTAAATAATAAAATTAATTTACCTCTAATGTATATTATTATTTATCAAAAAATTCAGGTGAATTATATCCTATGGTTCCATACTTTTTAAAATTATTATTTAATATATTTTCAATCTTGAATAATATTACAATTCCTTAAGCGGGAGTGTAATCAAAAACTTGTTTTTTATCTAAAACACCTATAAATCCGCAAGGTAATTTTCTAGATTGATCAAAATCAGCTATTTTATAAATAATATATTAAATCTTTTTTTTTCTGAAATAGATATATATTTACCTAGTTTAATAGTGGGAACATCCTACATATTATCAATGTAAAGAATATTATCTAACTTGATGTCTCCATGAACAATCTAAATACAATTAAGATAGTTGATAACATCAATAATTTAAACAGCAATCTTCATCTTCTAGCTTTCACTCAATAAGATCTCTTTTTCCTTAAGTCTCTCTAAGTATTGCTTTAAGTTACCTTGTAAATAATTGCAAATAAAATATTTAAATAAATATTAATTTTAAAAATAAAAGATTACCTGTACACTTTTCTAATTCAAAAACAACAAAATCATCTTTGCTATTTACAGACATATAGAAAAAGTCATAAAATTTAATCACAAGAGGCATTTAACAGTCTCTCATGATTCCAACTTCTCGAACAACTTCATGCTTAGATTAAAGTTTCTGAATTTTCAATGCTACTTTTCTTCCCTGAGATTTGTTGAAAGCTCCCATAACCAAACCTTTTCCACCAAATGAAATAAATTCTAATTCACTTTCATACTTAGGATTATTTTAGAGTATCTTTAGAATTGTTTCATATTCATCTGCCTTGATGGGTTTATATTTTAACTAATTAAACACCTTCATTAGCTTTTCAAGATGTTACTAGTTCTAAAAATAGTTTTAATTGAATTAATAAAATTATTAATTATTTACATTGCCATATTTGGAGAGTTCTTAGATCTAGCTTTATTTTTTTTATTAGTATTCGATAGAACTTTTTTGAATTTAACTTATTTGCTCTGATTCCTACTTTAATTGGGACTAAAAGTTATTTAATAAAGAATTAAAAAATAAATAAATTTATTTCTATTTCTATTTCTAAAAAAGTTTTAATTGAATTAATAAAATTATTAATTATTTACATTGTCATATTAGGAGAGTTCTTATATCTAGCCTTATTTTTTTTACAATTTTTGGATAGAATTTGTTTGAATTTAACTTATTTGCTCTGATTCCTACTTTAATTGTGACTAAAAGTTATTTAATAAAATAATTAAAAAATAAGTAAGTTAATAAATTTATTTCTAATTTTAAAAAAGTTTTAATTGAATTAATATAATTAATTAATTACATTGCCAAATTAGAAAAGTTCTTAAATCTGGTTTTATTTTTTTTACTAGTATTCGATTGAAATTTTTTGAATTTCACTTATTTGCTTTGATTCTTACTTTAATTGTGACTAAAAGTTATTTAATAAAGAATTAAAAAATAAATAAGTAATTTCTAGTTTTAAAAAAAGTTTTAATTGAATTAGTATAATTATTAATTTATTTACATTGCTATATTAGGAAATTTCTTAGATCTAGCTTTATTTTTTTTACTATTATTCTATAGAACCTTTTTCAATTTAACTTATTTGCTCTGATTCTTACTTTAATTGTGACTAAAAAGTTATTTAATAAAGGATTAAAAAATAAATAAGTTAATATATTTATTTAATTACTTTATTAATCACAGAATAGAGAGTAATGTTTATATATTGCTAGTTCTAACGTATAAATTCAATTAACAATTAAATCGCAGATTTACGATTATCTATGTAGTAATTTAAGCACTGTTGCGCTATCTTGTAAATTGAAGATTACCTATTAATTTAATAGTTTGAGAAGATATTTCCATCTTTAATTTTAAGTTTGTCCTCGTTTGTAGTACCACAAATATCGAATGTATTTATGTTATCTAATTCCAGAAAAACAATTCCTAGTGAGAAAACATCAGACTAAATATTTAGAGTAAAAAAAATTTGAAAAAAACTTTTATTTTAAAATAATTATTAAGGTTACCTCTTTTTTCTGTATTCTTTTTTCAATTTCTGGTGCAAAATAAACCTCGGTTCCTTTCTAGAAGATAAAAATAAATATTAACTAATTTGATTAAAAGAATAAATAATTTACTAATTAAGAGAAAGTGATTTTTGATTTATTATACTTGAGAGGTGAAGCAAAAGCTAGATCGCCTATAGTTATTTTAATTAAATGTGTTAATTATTTATTTTTTTATTGCTTATAATTGGTTTTTAGAATAATTGAATAAAATTATAATTTTATATTTTATTAAAGTATTTGTTTATCCTTGATTTAATTAAAATTTAAGGATTTTAAATTATATTTTTATTGAATTACATTTTACTTTATCTTTTAATTTTGAATATTTATTTTTTATCATTTAATTACTTATATACTTTGGTCATATTAAATATGATAGTTATCTAAGAAAAATTGTAAATAAAAAGTTTTATACTTTTTAAACATTTAAAAATGTGTTTAAAATAGCATTAAAATAGATTTATGAATATCAATTAAAAAAATTGTCAACCAAATCACAAATCATAAGTGAAACCTAATATTTTATAAATTGCCTAGGATAATTAAAATAGGATATAGGATTTAAATTTTTTAAAATAATTAAATATTTTAATTAATTATTTTTTATATCGTTTTTAAAATTAGCTTATTTACCCTAGGCTTTGAAAAATTTTTTAGAAAATTCTTTTTGGATGAGATAAACATACTTTTTGATTTATTTTTGATTTATTTTATTAGAATTTAATAGTAAAAATTTAAATTAGAAAGAAATTTTTAATTATAAAAAAAATACATATTTTGATTATTGGAAGTCCGTCCTAATCAAAAGAAAGCAAAAAGTTTGAAGGTTTAATATCTCTATGAACAATATCAAATCTATGTAGATAAGCTACAGAATCTAGCATTTAGATAACCATGATTTCTTTTTCTTGATTTGATAGTTCAAGGTTCTTTTATCTGTATTCTTAGATGTAAGTTTCAAGGTTTTCTAAATTTAGATAATAATTAAAAAAATATTTTTTTAATTAACTATTTCTATCTAAAAACTTTAAATTATTGTTTATTCAATCATTTATAAAAATAAAATATATTTTGAACTAACTTATATTTTTTTTTTATATAAAAAATTAAAAAATATTTTATACTAAACTAAATTTATTATTTCAAAGAACATTTATTTTTTATCTACTTAAAAGAATAGAAATAAGTTGAAATATAAATATTATTACTAAAAAATAATTAATTTAGTATGCTAACTAATATTTATTTCAACTTATATAAATGCAAATTGTAAAATAAAACCAAAACTTGTTCGTTCATCTTTACCAGCTTCTGATTTAAGCCAAAATAATTTTTCTTCTAAAATTTATATTTTATCCAATATTTTTTAATTCTTAGATGTCAATCAAAGTAGATAAAAATATGACATCTTTTTCAATTATTCCAAAATTGGAATAAACAGCTATCGATACTAATTAGTATTTAACTTAAAGTAAAAATTTATATGAAATCAATTATTTTTCTTTTGATTTGAATTTTTATTTCAAAAAATATGGATTTACTCAAAAGACTTTCATTCTTAAATTATGTAAAAAGGTATTTTATAAGCAATTAAAGATAAATTTAAAGAATAATTCTTTTAATTATATATCTAACATCTATCTAAGCTATTTTTATTTGTTTTACTTCTAATTTTAGTTTTACAAAATTTCTTTACATAATCTAAAATTTATGGCTGTATTATGAAATAAACATTGTTTTTTTAATTTTAGATAAATCTAAAATGGAAAATTTTGAATTTAATTTATGTTAAAAGAATTGTAAAGAATTTCTTTGAGTATAATCTGAAAGAATACTTTTATTTTAAAATTGTTTTGAAAATATCTGTTTTTTAAATTTAAAAATTAAAGTTTTACAAATTTAAATAAAAATTTCGAACTGCCTAAACCTTAATTGTGTTTAAAATAATATTTTTTTATCAGTTTATTCTAAAATCTACTCTATTTTGTTTAAAAGCAAACATTTTATCTTTATTATGCGTTAAAATAGCACTCAAAGTGTATTTTAGTTATTTATTTTTTAAGTTTATTTAATAAAATTTTGCTTTAATTTTGAGTGATTTAAGATAAATATACTTTCATATTTAAAATGGTTTGCTTTTGTTTTTCTAAATATTTCTATTTTAATTAATAAGTTAAATATGCTTTAATAATAAGATTTTAAAAATCCAACTACTTTAAGAAGGTAAAGAACAAAGAATTCATCATAATTTTCTATAATTTGAGCGATTTGTATTTATAAAAAAAATGCAAATAATATTTTTGTAAATAAGAATTTCAGATTTTTTGATTCTATTTTATTATCAGGTAAAATTTTTACCTAAAAAAACATGACTTATTTTGGTATTTTAACAAAAATTTTAATCCTTAATTGCAAATTAATAGAGTTTTTTAGGAATGTATTAAATTTTTTAGTTTAATAAGTAGTTCTTTTAAAAAACAATAAAGTCTCTTTTTATTTATCACTTTTTATATTTTATTTAAAAATTAATATCTTTTATTCAAAAATACTAGGTTTATTAAAAAATGAAAATGGGTGGTTTACTCAAAGCAGTTTGATTAGCTTGTTTATTATTTTTTATTTAAAAAAAAATTTCATTAAATAATATAAAAAATTAATACTTAATGAATTCAATTAATATATCTCTATGTTAATCTAAATGAAAATTAAAAATGAAAGGAAAATTAAAAAAAATGAATGAAAAATATTACTTAATTTTTAAGGGGAATTCACTTATTAAAAATTGCGAAATAAGTAAATAAATGAAAAACAAATAAATAAATGGATTATTTGTTAATTTCAAAATCTATTCATTCAAATGAATGCAATTTCTTTTATTTTTTCTATTTAATTAATTTTCAAATACCAAAAGAAAAATTTAATTAAGAAATGAGTTGATTTAATTTCACTTCTTGAAAATGGCGAAATAAGATTGTGAAAAAAAGCATGATTTATTTATTTTCGAAAATTCAACAAAATTCTTATAAATTAAATAAATCTTATTTTTGTATATTCAATTTAATTAGTATGCCAAAATTCAATAGAAAATCATCAGATAAAGTCTTATCAAACTCAGTAAAAAGTAGTAAAGTCAAACCTTATATAAAATTTTTGAATCTACTTCAAAAGCATTACGTAAATCTTTGTAAATAAAAATGTTGGGAAAATATTACTTTAGCAGAATTCTTGTTCTATTACAAAGAAAATCTTTCTCTCATTTTTCTCCTTTTTAATTTTACTTTCAGCAGTTTTTTCCTCCTCATCATTGCTTTCATCATCATCAGAGTTATCTTCTACTGTTAAAAAGAAACTATTAAATACCTTAACGATGTACTTACTAGATAGTTATTGGAGCAGTTCATATTCTTTCTACACTTACTCCATTAAGGCTATATTATTACTATCGCATTCAACGACTTTGAGAGCTACAATTTAGTTTATTTTTTTGTTATTTGCTTTAAGCACAAATGCAAATGCTCCATTTCCTGCATATGTAAAATCTGCATAGTCTTATTGTTAGATCTTCATGAGATCAAAAAATTTCATCACACTGACGTACTTCATGCTACAGTCTACAACTAGGTTAGCAATTTATTTCTTAGTTTACTTGACACTCATTATTTAATTGACTGGTTCTTAACTTTTTTAGTTATTTTACTAAACTTTTACCTTTACTTTTTAGTTGCTTTGTGCTAAATACAGCTTTTTTCTTAAAAAAGATTGCTTCAATATACTAATTCCTATTTTTATAAATACCTTGTTATTTATTGATGATCAAAACTAAATTATTTGTTTTTTATTATATTTAAAACTCATTCAATAATAGCAAAAAATTCAATCCATTCATTTTTTGATATTTCAAAATATAATTAATTAATTTGCATTAGATCCTTCATTTTAATTACAATGAATTTTTCAAAGCTATTAAATATTAAATTCTTCTAAAATTTATTGAAAAATAAATTATTTTTTTATTTTTTAGAAATAATTATTTTTAAAAATAATAAAAAAAATATTTTGAATTATTTTTCCAAATTTCAAATCAATAATCAAATAAAATTTTTTTTATAATTTAATTTTACAAAATTTTTTTTCTATTGTTACTTACTATACCAATATTATATATTATTTTAAAGCCTATTTTAAATAATTTTAAAATATATATTTTATAAATTTTAATTTTTAGTTATTTTTAAAAAATATCATTTTTATAAATCATTTTTGATGGTGATATTATTAATTCCCTTTATGTGAGTATGGATTAAGTTTTATTCAACTTTTTTAGTTATTTGAAAGTCATAATTACAAAAATATCTTCTACTCAATTATGTCTTTTTAAATGTATTTCAGTAATTATAATTGTTATTTACTAATATGATTTAAAAACTTATATCAGTACTTCAAATAATTTTTATTTTCATTATAAATGTTAGCTTTTTATTTAATTAATTAAAAACCATAAAAATTACAAAAATGCCTTCACTCGGGATCGAACCGAGGACCGTAAGATCTTCAGTCTTACGCTCTCCCAGCTGAGCTATAAAGGCTTAACAATATATGACTTTTCTTGTCAATAGAAATTATTTTATGAAAAAATAAAATAGAATTAAAACACAAGTTATTAAGTTAAAAAAATAAATAAAACGAAATAAATAGTTTTAAATTTAAATAAAAACAAATAATTTAAGTAAAATTTCATTAAATTAAAAAAAATTGATTTATAATTTTTTGTTAGAATTATAAATTAAAGTAAAATATTTAATTATTTATTTGCTATTTTAGTAAACAATATTACTACATTTAACTTGTGAACAAGCTTTTAAATTGAATAAAATTTCTTTTACACTATTTATACAGTTAATTTTTTATCAAATTCTCCTGAAAATCTGTTTTTTATAAATTAACTAAAAGGTAATCTTATTTCAAATATCTAAAATTTCAATTAAATATTTTTAATTATTCAACTTAGATAAATCATTTACTTAAATTACAAATAAAAAATATTTTCATTTAAAAAAAATTGAACATAAATTGATTTTAAAAATTTTAATTAATTTTTTAACTAAGTAAGAAGAAATTAAAAAAAAGAATTTTGGAAGAAATAAAAATATGATATAAGTAAAAAAATTAAAAGTAAAGAATGAATATGGCAAAAAATACAGAAGCTTAATAAAATAACCAAAATAATAATTTGGAAAAAAATGTTTATAAAGTGATTATAGTTAATTTTCTTATGCTTCTTAGGATATAGATTAATTTAAGAATAGCTACAAACATGCACATAAATTAGATTGAATAGTATTTAAATAAGAAATATATTATTCGATAGTTGGGGTATTGTGATATTGTAACAAATAAAAAATATTAAAATTATAGAACATTAACTACTAGAATTTTTTCAAATAGGAATAAATAAATAACTGACCATCTCTAATTCCTACTATATATATTTTTAAGTATATTTTTTAAATACAAATATTAAGTTTAAATAGTGAATGTTAAATTAATTTTTCTGTGATATCTCTTCATAAAACCAAATATTTAAATTTATATTTGATAATTAATTATTATATTTATTTGTTCTTTTTATCCATTTATAATTAATTAATTTATCAAATTTCATAAATTGCTATTCAATATTTTTGAAAAAATAAATAAATGAAATAATAGATTAAATATTACGACGAATTAGAAGAAGTAATTATTAATTTATTGATTAATATCCTTTAAATTTATTTTAATTAATAAAAAAAGTTTTTAAATTCTTCACTTTTATCTCATTAGGTTCTCCATATTTATCTGAGGTATAATTAATTAAAAAAATTACTTTTATTATTATTAATAATTTTTGTACATTTAATTTTCAATTTATTTAAATAAATAATTTTTATAAAAGAAATTATCATCATTATTTATTGATTTTTATTAAAACAAAATTTTTTAGCTATTTTAACCTAATTTCCATTTCAATTTTTAATTAATTATTTATTATTCATTTTTTATTATTTGATACTTTTTCTTCATTTTTTGCTATTAAAACTTACACTTAATAAAAGCAGTTTGTTTGTTTTGCATTGTAATATTTTTAATTATAAAAGTTAATTTAAAACATTAAAGCTCTTTTAATTTATTTGATTTGTTTTCCTTTTTCTTTTTATTATAATTTCTTATTTTTTGATTCTTTGTTAATTTAATTTATTATTAATTAATCTTATTATTTCATATTTTTTCTTCATTTTTCCTTCTAATTAACTATTTGATGATATATTTTTTCTTAAATATTTAAAAAGTGAAAATTAAATTGGTGATGAAGGTGCATCAGGCTTAGGTTCTGCTTTAGCAAAATGCATTAATCTCTCAAATTTGACACTTGATCTTTGGTAAAAACAGTTTATTTGTTTTGGATTGTGATATTTTTAATTATAAAAACTAATTAAAAACAATAAAGCTCTTTTTTGTTTTTCTTTTTATCGTGCTTGCTTTTTTTTGTTTTTTCTTTGTTAATTAAGCTCTTCATTTATTTTAAACATTTGCTTTTATTATTAATTAATCTTATTATTTCATATTTTTTCTTCATTTTTTCCTTCTAATTAACTATTTAATGATATATTATTTCTTCAATATTTTAAAAGTTGGAATCAAATTGGTGATGAAGGTGCATCAGGCTTAGGTTCTGCTTTAGTAAATTGCATTAATCTCTCAAATTTGACACTTAATATTGAGTAAAAACAGTTTATTAGTTTTGGATTGTGATATTTTTAATTATAAAAACTAATTAAAAACAATAAAGGCCTTTTTTGTTTTTCTTTTTATCGTGCTTGCTTTTTTTTGTTTTTTCTTTGTTAATTAAGCTCATCATTTATTTTAAACATTTGCTTTTATTATTAATTAACCTTATTATTTCATATTTTTTCTTCATTTTTTCCTTCTAATTAACTATTTAATGATATATTTTTTCTTCAATATTTAAAAAGTGAAAATTAAATTGGTGATAGAATAGAATAGAATAGAAATACTCGCACATATAAATGCACTCAGAATACATCTTAAGGATAATATTTTATAATAGTTTTATATATATATTTTTTTATTATTTATTTATTTGATGTATTTTAAATACAAAGAATTGTTAGCTTCATATAAAATTTCATTTTTCTTGCTTTTGTTTTGATCTTAGGTAAAAACAGTTTATTTGTTTTGGATTGTGATATTTTTAATTATAAAAACTAATTAAAAACAATAAAGCTCTTTTTTGTTTTTCTTTTTATCGTGCTTGCTTTTTTTTGTTTTTTCTTTGTTAATTAAGCTCATCATTTATTTTAAAATTTTGCATTTGTAATTAATTAACCTTATTATTTCATATTTTTTCTTCATTTTTTCTTTCTAATTAACTATTTAATGATATATTTTTTCTTCAATATTTAAAAAGTAAAAATTAAATTGGTGCAATGGGTGCATCAGGCTTAGGTTCTGGTTTAGCAAATTGCATTAATCTCTCAAATTTGACACTTAATATTGAGTAAAAACAGTTTATTAGTTTTGGATTGTGATATTTTTAATTATAAAAACTAATTAAAAACAATAAAGCTCTTTTTTGTTTTTCTTTTTATCGTGCTTGCTTTTTTTTGTTTTTTCTTTGTTAATTAAGCTCATCATTTATTTTAAAATTTTGCATTTATTATTAATTAATCTTATTATTTCATATTTTTTCTTCATTTTTTCCTTCTAATTAACTATTTAATGATATATTTTTTCTTCAATATTTTAAAAGTGGAAATTAAATAGGTGCAATGGGTGCATCAGTCTTAGGTTCTGCATTAGTTAATTGCATTAATCTCTCAAATTTGACACTTAACATTGAGTAAAAACAGTTTATTTGTTTTGGATTGTGATATTTTTAATTATAAAAACTAATTAAAACAATAAAGCTCTTTTTTGTTTTTCTTTTTATCATGCTTGCTTTTTTTTTGTTTTTTCTTCATTAATTAAGCTCATCATTAATTTTAAACTTTTGCTTTTATTAATAATTAATCTTATTATTTCATATTTTTTCTTCATTTTTTCCTTCTAATTAACTATTTAATGATATATTTTTTCTTCAATATTTAAAAAGTGAAAATTAAATTGGTGATGAATGTGCATCAGGCTTAGGTTCTGCTTTAGCAAAATGCATTAATCTCTCAAATTTGACACTTGATCTTCGGTAAAAACAGTTTATTTGTTTTGGATTGTGATATTTTTAATTATAAAAACTAATTAAAAACAATAAAGCTCTTTTTTGTTTTTATTTTTATCGTACTTGCTTTTTTTTGTTTTTTCTTTGTTAATTAAGCTCATCATTTATTTTAAACATTTGCTTTTATTATTAATTAATCTTATTATTTCATATTTTTTCTTCATTTTTTCCTTCTAATTAACTATTTAATGATATATTTTTTCTTCAATATTTAAAAAGTTGTAATAAAATTGTTGATGAAGGTGCATCAGGCTTAGGTTCTGCTTTAGCAAAATGCATTAATCTCTCAAATTTGACACTTGATCTTAGGTAAAAACAGTTTATTAGTTTTGGATTGTGATATTATAAAACTAATTAAAAACAATAAAGGCCTTTTTTGTTTTTCTTTTTATCGTGCTTGCTTTTTTTTGTTTTTTCTTTGTTAATTAAGCTCATCATTTATTTTAAACATTTACTTTTATTATTAATTAATCTTATTATTTCATATTTTTTCTTCATTTTTTCCTTCTAATTAACTATTTAATGATATATTCTTTCTTCAATATTTAAAAAGTTGGAATCAAATTGGTGCAATGGGTGCATCAGGCTTAGGTTCAGCTTTAGCAAAATGCATTAATCTCTCAAATTTGACACTTAACATTGAGTAAAAACAGTTTATTTGTTTTAGATTGTGTAATTTTTAATTATAAAAACTAATTAAAAACAATAAAGCTCTTTTTTCTTTTTCTTTTTATCATGCTTGCTTTTTTTTTTTTTTGTTAATTAAGATCATCATTTATTTTAAACTTTAGCTTTTATTATTAATTAACCTTATTATTTCATATTTTTTCTTCATCTTTTCCTTCTAATTAACTATTTAATGATATATTTTTTCTTCAATATTTAAAAAGTTAAAATTAAATTGGTGATGAAGGTGCATCAGGCTTAGGTTCTGCTTTAGCAAAATGCATTAATCTCTCAAATTTGACACTTGATCTTCGGTAAAAACAGTTTATTTGTTTTGGATTGTGATATTTTTAATTATAAAAACTAATTAAAAACAATAAAGCTCTTTTTTGTTTTTCTTTTTATCGTGCTTGCTTTTTTTTGTTTTTTCTTTGTTAATTAAGCTCATCATTTATTTTAAATTTTTGCATTTAATATTAATTAATCTTATTATTTCATATTTTTTCTTCATTTTTTCCTTCTAATTAACTATTTAATGATATATTTTTTCTTCAATATTTAAAAAGTGTAAATTAAATTGATGATTATTAATTAATTAATATACTCGCATATAAATACATGTATTTATACACTCAGAAATGTTTCTTAAAATTAAACATAAAGATTAAATTTATAAATTTATAAATTTATTTATTTGTTTTATTTATTTATTATTTATTAGTTTGTATATTTCTTTATGAATTTTTGAAGTTTGTTTAAAAAATATCAATTTCTCTTGTTATCCGAATTCAGAGGTCCGAAAAAAAGAGAAAGTACGGTATTTAGACTGTAAGCAATTTTAGAAAAAATATCTAATAAAAATTTATTGATTACACCACCTTTTTATAATCATTTAAGCTAGGATTCGATTAGGGGTTACATTACCTAAAATAGTGTAATGGTAATTATTTGAAATACCTTATAAATTGATATTCCAATTTAAATTAGGTTATTTATATATAATGAAGAAAAATATAAATAAAACATATAATTATCCAGATACTCATAGCTTTTCTATTAGGACTAAATGATTCTGAAATGTGGAAAAGGAGTAAAAAAAAAATATTGCCATTATTTAGATAAGCTATCTAATCAAAATGTAGCATTTAACTTCCACATAGTGTCACACACAAACAGATAAGAATTTATATAAAAAGTTAATTAATGAGATGAGAAGATGTATTATCATTAATAATCAAATATTTTCTAAGAAATGAAAATTAAGGCTTTATTAGAAAATATAAAAATTATAAAATATATAATTATTAAGTATATACTTGGTGTCTATAAATGTATGAAATATATATATAATTTCATTTAATTTAATAATTAAAAAATTATTTTTGATTTTTTATTAAGTAAAAAATAATTAAAAATTTAATTTTCTATTAAATGCTCTTATCTAAGAGACTCATTAAAGATTACCCATATAACTTTTCTATTTCTTTATTTTTAATTTTACTAATAATATATTATAAAATCGAAAATTCCTTCTATTAATTTTTAGGTTAAATATATTTTTAATTAATCTATTTTAAAATCAACTGCCTTCAAAAAATCGAACATTTTTCTTCTTCTTCTTCTTATTATCTAATTAAAATTAACAAAAATGTATAATTAATTAAATATTGTTTAATTTTTTGATTTCTTTAATGATTTATTTAAACTATAAATTGAGAAAATGTGTAATAAATTACTCAAGGTTGAGGCTTAAAGTGGAGAGATTAGTACATTTAGCTATTTCGGAAGCAACTGCTTTCGCCCCATCTGAACCTATTTTATTCAACCTAATTAAAATTAACAAAAATGCTTAATTAATTAAATATTGTTTAATTCTTTGATTTCTTTAACGATTTATTTAAACTATAAATTGAGAAAATGTGTAAAAAATTACTCAAGGTTGAGGCTTAAAAAGGAGAGATTAGTACATTTAGCTATTTCGGAAGCAACTGCTTTCGCCCCATCTGAATCTATTTGATTCCTCCTAATTAAAATTAACAAAAATGCTTAATTAATTAAATATTGTTTAATTCTTTGATTTCTTTAATGATTTATTTAAACTATAAATTGAGAAAATGTGTAAAAAATTACCCAATGTCAAGGATTAAAGTGGAGAGATTAGTACATTTAGCTATTTCGGAAGCAACTGCTTTCGCCCCATCTGAATCAAATTTATTAGACCTAATTAAAATTAACAAAAATGCTTAATTAATTAAATATTGTTTAATTCTTTGATTTCTTTAACGATTTATTTAAACAATAAATTGAGAAAATGTGTAAAAAATTACTCAAGGTTGAGGCTTAAAGTGGAGAGATTAGTACATTTTACTATTTTGGAAGCAACTGCTTTCGCCCCATCTGAATCTATATTATTAGACCTAATTAAAATTAACAAAAATGCTTAATTAATTAAATATTGTTTGATTCTTTGATTTCTTTAATGATTTATTTAAACTATAAATTGAGAAAATATGTAAAAAATTACCCAATGTTGATGCTTAAAGTGGAGAGATTAGTACATTTAGCTATTTCGGAAGCAATTGCTTTCGCCCCATCTGAGTCTATATTATTAGACCTAATTAAAATTAACAAAAATGCTTAATTAATTAAATATTGTTTAATTTTTTGATTTCTTTAATGATTTATATAAACTATAAATTGAGAAAATGTGTAAAAAATCACCCAATATCGAGGATTAAAGTGGAGAGATTGGTACATTTAGCTATTTCGGAAGTAATTGCTTTCGCCCCATTTGAATCTATTTGATTCCTCCTAATTAAAATTAACAAAAATGCTTAATTAATTAAATATTGTTTAATTTTTTGATTTCTTTAATGATTTATTTAAACTATAAATTTAGAAAATGTGTAAAAAATTACCCAATTTCAAGGCTTAAAGTGGAGAGATTAGTACATTTAGCTATTTCGGAAGCAACTGCTTTCGCCCCATCTGAATCTATTTGATTCCACCTAATTAAAATTAACAAAAATGCTTAATTAATTAAATATTGTTTAATTCTTTGATTTCTTTAATGATTTATTTAAACAAAAATTGAGAAAATGTGTAAAAAATTACGAAAGGTTGAGGCTTAAAGTAGAGAGATTAGTACATTTAGCTATTTCGGAAGCAACTGCTTTCGCCCCAACTGAATCTATTTGATTCCTCCTAATTAAAATTAACAAAAATGTTTAATTAATTAAATATTGTTTAATTCTTTGATTTCTTTAACGATTTATTTAAACTATAAATTGAGAAAATGTGTAAAAAATTACGAAAGGTTGAGGCTTAAAGTAGAGAGATTAGTACATTTAGCTATTTCGGAAGCAACTGCTTTCGCCCCATCTGAATCTATTTGATTCCACCTAATTAAAATTAACAAAAATGCTTAATTAATTAAATATTGTTTAATTCTTTGATTTCTTTAATGATTTATTTAAACTATAAATTGAGAAAATGAGTAAAAAAATACGAAAGGTTGAGGCTTAAAGTGGAGAGATTAGTACATTTAGCTATTTTGGAAGCAACTGCTTTCGCCCCATCTGAATCTATTTGATTCCTCCTAATTAAAATTAACAAAAATGCTTAATTAATTAAATATTGTTTAATTCTTTGATTTCTTTAATGATTTATTTAAACTATAAATTGAGAAAATGTGTAAAAAATTACCAAAGTGAAAGGCTTAAAGTGGAGAGATTAGTACATTTAGCTATTTCGGAAGCAACTGCTTTCGCCCCATCTGAATCTATATTATTAGACCTAATTAAATTTAAAAAAAATAATAATAAATTGAATAAAATCAATTATAAAAATGTTTCAAATAAAGTAACCCTTATATTTATTTTTTATTTCATGTATTTTTTTAAAAATTATTATTTTTTTTCTACAAAAAATTAAAAAATTGAATTTAACTAGTCAGATGAAAATATATTAATCTAATTCGTCTTATATTATTTGATAGAATATAGATAAATAAATTAATATAAAAGGTATACTCATAATCTAGAGCGAGTATTTTGCAATTTTTGAAGTATTTTAGTGCCTATTTAAAAAATAGATAAATAAAAAAATATATTTTAAAATAAAAGCAAAAAAAACTACAGATTCAGTTGAATAGTGTATTTTTGAGTAATATGAGTATTCTTTTTATTCCAAATTTAAGAGAATTTAAGATAAAGACTTTCTTTATTGTGGTTTAAAGACGACTGTTTAAAATATGATTTCATAAATCTATCCTTTTCTATTAATAACTTCATCTTAGAAGTTGATACTTCGTTCAAAGGGAATTTTGAATCCATTCTAATGATCAAGTGCTTTTTTCAAAATAACAGGTTCTAGTTTCTCAAAATTATCTAGAAGGGCAAGACAAACTCCAACTGAGAATATTTCACACTTTTAGTAAATTAAAAATCAATTTTAATTTAAATAATAAAATTAATTTATTTATTTACCTCTAATGTATATTATTATTTATCTATTAATTCTGGTGAATTATATCCTAAGGTTCCATACTTTTTTAAATTATTATTTAATATATTTTCAATATTTAAAATTATTACAATTCCTTAAGCGGGAGTGTATTCAAAAAATTTTTATTTATCTAAAAGACCTATAAATTCACAAGGTAATTTTCTAGATTAATCAAAATCGGCTATTTTATAAATAATATATTAAGCCTTTTTTTCTTCTGAAATTGATATATTTATTACCTAATTTAATAGTGGGTACATTAATCATATTATCGATGTAAAGAATATTATCTAACTTGATGTCTCCATGAACAATCTAATTACAATTAAGATAGTTGATAACATCAATAATTTAAACAGCAATCTTCATCTTCTAGCTTTCACTCAATAAGATCTGTCCTTCCTTAAGTTTGTTTAAGAATTGCTTTAAGTTACCTTGTAAATAATTGCAAATAAATTATTTAAATAAATATTAATTTCAATAATAAAAAGATTGATTACCTGTACACTTTTCTAATTCAAAAACAACAAAATCATCTTTGTTATTCACAGACATATAGAAAAAGTCATAGAATTTAATCACAAGAGGCATTTAACAGTCTCTCATAATTCCAACTTCTCGAATAACTTCATGTTTAGATTAAAATTTCTAAATTTTCAATGCTACTTTTCTTCCCTCAGGTTTGTTGAAAGCTCCCATGACCAATCCTTTTCCACCAACTGAAATAAATTCTAAATTACTATCATACTTCGGATTATTTTAGAGTATCTTTAGAATTTTTTCATATTCATCTGAGTTGATAGGTTTATATTTTTACTAATTAAACACCTTGATTAGCTTTTTAAGATGTTTCTAGTTCTAAAAAAGATTTTATTGAATTAATAAAATTATTAATTATTTACATTGCCATATTAGGAGAGTTCATAGATCTAGCTTTATTTTTTTTATTAGTATTCGATAGAACTTTTTTGAATTGAACTTATTAGCTCTGATTCCTGCTTTAATTGTGACTATAAAATTATTAATAAAGAATTAAAATATAAATAAGTTAATAAATTTATTTCTAATTTTAAAAAAGTTTTAATTCTATTAATATTATTAATTATTTACATTACCAAATTAGGAAATTTCTTAGATCTGATTTTATTTTTTTTACTAGTATTCGATTGATATTTTTCGAATTTAACTTATTTGCTTTGATTCTTACTTTAATTGCCACTAAAAGTTATTTAATAAAGAATTAAAAAAAATAAGTAAATCAATTTATTTCTAGTTTTAATTAAATTAATATAATTATTAATTTATTTACATTGCTATATTAGGAAATTTCTTAGATCTAGCTTTATTTTTTTGACTATTATTCGATAGAACCTTTTTCAATTAAACTTATTTGCTCTGATTCCTACTTTAATTGTGACTAAAAAGTTATTTAATAAAGGATTAAAAAATAAATAAGTTAATATATTTATTTAATTACTTTATTAATCACAGAATAGAGAGTAATGTTTATATACTGCTAATTCTAACGTATAAATTCAATTAACAATTCAATCGCAGATTTACGATTATCCACGTAGTAATTTAAGCACTGTTGTGCTATCTTGTAAATTGAAGATAACCTATTAATTTAATAGTTTGAGAAGATATTTCCATCTTTAATTTTTAGTTTGTCCTTATTTGTAGTACCACAAATATTGAATGTATTTATGTTATCTAATTCCAGAAAAATAATTCCTAATGAGAAAACATCAGACTAAATATGTAGAGTAAAAAAAATTTTATTTTTGTAGTTTTAATTATAAAATATAAAAAAAATTGAAAAAAACTTTTATTTTTAAATAAATATTAACTTTACCTATTTTTTCAATATTCCTTCTTCAATTTCTGGCGCAAAATAAACCTCGGTTC
>NW_002476362.1:64697-69152 GCF_000189635.1 Tetrahymena thermophila SB210
TTACATTTAAATTTATCTTATAATTTTGAATATTTATTTTTTATCACTTAATTACTTACTTTGGTAATATTAAATATGATAGATATCTAAGATATATTGTAAATAAAAGTTTAAAACTTTTTAAACTTAAAAATGCGTTTAAAATAGCATTAAAATGGATTTATGAATATTAATAAAAATAATTATCAACAAAATCACAAATCATATGTGAAACCTGATATTTTATAAATTGCCTAAGATAATTAAAAAGGAAATAGGATTTAAATTGTTTGTATTTAATATTTTAATTAATTATTTATTATATCCTATATAAAATTAGATTATTTACCATATACTTATAAAAATTTTTAGAAAATTCTTTTTGGATGAGATAAACATACTTATTCATTCATTTTTTATTTAGTTTATTAGAATTTTATAGTAAAAATTTAAATTAGAAACACATTTTTAATTATAAAAAAATTACATATTTTGATTATTGGAATTCCATCCTAATCAAACAAAAGCAAAAAATTTGAAGGTTTAATATCTCTATGAATAATATCAAATCTATGTAGATAAGCTACAGAATCTAGCATTTAGATAACCATGATTTCTTTTTCTTGATTTGATAGTTCAAGATTCTTTTATCTATTTTCTTAGATGTAAGTTTCAAGGTTTTCTAATTTTAGATAATAATTAAAAAATATTATTTTAATTAACTATTTATTTCTAGCTAAAAACTTTTAATTTTTTTAATTCAATCATTTATAAAAATAAAATATATTTTGAACTAACTTATATTTTTTCTTTTAGATAAAAAATTAAAAAAATATTTAATTATTACTAAACTAAATTTATTATTTCATAGAATATTTATTTTTTATCTACTTAAAAGAATAGAAATAAGTTGAAATATAAATATTATTATTAAAAAATAATTAATTTAGTATGCTAACTAATATTCGTTTCAACTTATATAAATGCAAATTGTAAAAATAATATCAAAACTTGTTCATTTATACCAAGCTTCTGATTTAAGCCAAAATAATTTTTCTTCTAAAATTTATTTTTATCCAATATTTTTTTAATTCATAAATGTCAATCAAAGTAGATAAAAATATGACATATTTTTCAACTCTTCCAAAATTAGAATTAAATCAGATATCTATACTAATTAGTATCTAACTTAAAAACTTAAAGTAAAAATTTATATGAAATCAATTATTTCTTTTGATTTGAATTTTTATTTCAAAAAATAAGGATTAACTCAAACGACTTTCATTCTTAAATTATGTAAAAAGGTATTTATTTGATCCTATTTTATAAGCAATTAAAGATAAACTTAAAGAATAACACATTTAATTATTTCTCTAATATCTATCTAAGCTATTTTTATTTGTTTTACTTCTAATTTTAGTTTTACAAAATTTCTTTACATAATCTAAAATTTAAGGTTGTATTATGAAATAAACACTTTTTTTTTAATTTTAGATAAATTTAAAATAGAAAACTTTGGATTAAATTTAAGTTTATAGAATTGAAAATAATTTCTATGAGTTTAATCTGAAAGAATGTTTATATTTTAAAATTGTTTTGAAAATATCAGTTTTTTAAATTTAAAAATTAAAGTTTTACCAATTTAAATAAAAATTTCGAATTGGCTAAACCTTAATTGTGTTTAAAATAATATTTTTTTATTAGTTTATTCTAAAATCTACTCTATTTTGTTTTAAATAAACTTTTTTTCTTTATTATGCTTTAAAATAGCACTTCAAAGTGTATTTTAGTTATTTATTTTTTAAGTTTGTTTAATAAAATTTTGCTTCAATTATGAGTAATTTAAGATAAATATACTTTCATATTTAAAATGGTTTACTTTTGTTTTGCTAAATATTACTATTTTAATTAATAAGTTAAATATGATTTAATAACAAGATTTGAAAAAATCCAACTATTTTAAGAACAAAGAATTCATCATAGTTTTCCATATTTTGAGAGATTTGTTTTAATAAAAAAAATGCAAATAATATTTTTGGTAAATATGAATTTCAGATTTTTTGATTCTATTTTATTATTGGGTAAAATTTTTACCTACAAAAACATGACTTATTTTGGCATTTTGACAAAAATTTTAATACTAAATTGCAAATCAATTAATATAGCTTTTTAGGAATGTATTAAATTTTTGAGTTTAATAAAATTAAAAATGGAGCAGTTCTTTTAAAAAACAATAAAGTTTCTTTTTATTTATCTCTTTTTATATTTATAAGAGCATTTAATAATTGGAATACTTTCTTCAAAAGATTTAGCAAAAAAAGTTATTTATAACTTTTAAATTTATTTTATTTAAAAATTAATATCTTTTATTTTAAAATACTTGGTTTGTTTAAAAATTAAAATGGGTGGTTTACTCAATGCAGTTTGATTAGCTTGCATATTATTTTTTATTTTTAAAAAAATTTAATGAAAATAATATAAAAAATTAATACTTAATGAATTCAATCAATGTAAGTCTCTATTTTAATCTAAATGAAAATTAAAAATTAAAGAAAAATCAAAGGAAAATTAATTAGAATATTGAATGACAATATAAATGAAAAAATTTTAATATTGATAGAGAAAATGAATGATAAATATTACTTAATTATTAAGGGGAATACACTTATTAAAAATTGCGAAATAAGTTAATAAATTAAAAACAAATAAATAAATGGATTATTTGTTTATTTCAAAAATCTATTCATTCAAATGAATGCAATTTCTTTTGTTTTTTCTATTTAATTCATTTTCAAATACCAAAAGAAAAATTTAATTAAGAAATGAGTTGATTTAATTTCACTTCTTGAAAATGGCGAAATAAGATAATGAAAAAATGAATGATTTATTTATTTATTTTTGATAATTCAACAGAATTCTTAAAAATTAAGTAAATCTTATTTTTGTATATTCAACTTAATTATTATGCCAAAATTCAATAAAAAAGCATCAAATAAAGTCTTTTCAAACTGAGTAAAAAGTATTAAAGTCAAACCTTATATAAAATTTTTGAATCTACTTTAAATGTATTACGCAAATCTTTGTAAATAAAAATGTTGGGAAAATATTACTTTAGCAGAATTCTTGTTCTATTACAAAGAAAATCTTTCTCTCATTTTTCTCCTTTTTAATTTTATTTTCAACAGTTTTTTCCTCCTCATTATTGCTTTCATCATCATCAGAGTTATCTTCTACTGTTAAAAAGAAACTACCAAATACCTTAACGATGTACTTACTAGATAGTTATTGGAGCATTTCATATTCTTTCTACACTTCCTCCATTAAGGGTATATTATTACTATCGCATTCAACGACTTTGAGAGCTACGATTTAGTTTATTTTTTTGTTATTTGCTTTAAGCACAAATGCAAATGCTCCATTTCCTGCATATGTAAAATCTGTATAGTGTTATTGTTAGATCTTCATGAGATCAAAAAATTTCATCACACTGACGTACTTCATGCTACAGTCTACAACTAGGTTAGCAATTTATTTCTTAGTTTACTTGACACTCATTATTTAATTGACTGGTTCTTAACTTTTTTAGTTATTTTACTAAACTTTTACCTTTACTTTTTACTTGCTTTGCTAAATACAGCTTTTTTCTTAAAAAAGATTTGCTTTAATATACTAATTCCTATTTTTATAAATACCTTGTTATTTATTGATGATCAAAATCAAATAATTTGTACTTTATTATATATAATTCATTCAATAATAGCAATAAATTTAATATATTAATTTTTTGATATTTCAAAATACAATTAATTAATTTGAATAAGAACCTTCATTTTAATTATGAATGAATTTTTCATAATTATTTAAAAATAAATTATTTTTTCATTTTTTAGTAATAATTTTTAATTATTTATTAGAATTCTTAAAAATAATAAAAAAATATTTTGAATTATTTTTCCAAATTTCAAATCAATAATCAAAATAATTTAATAAATAAATAATTTATTAGCATTCAAAATTAGGGTTAACAACTTTTTTTTAATTTTTTTTTACAGAAAAATCCTTTATAAATATAAAAATTATATAAAATTTATTTTATTTTTTTGGTAAATTTATAAAATTACAAAATATTATAAAATAAAACATTTTTAATTAAAGTATTCAAATATATTCGTATTTATTATTTATCAATATTTTTAATTCAACTAATCTTTTTGATTTGAGACACTTTACTTTCAACTATTTTGTTTTATTGATTATTTCTAGACCATAAGTACTAAAAAATAAATAGAATAAAATTTTTAAATAAAATAATATATTTTAAATTGTTATATAAAAATAATAAGAAGAATAAATAATAAAAAGTAAAATAAATTAAATTAAATTAAAAGCTAATAAATAAATAAATTAAATGAGTTTGAAATATTATTTTAAATTCATTTTTTTAATAAAAAATATCTCAATCTAAAACAAATAAAC
>NW_002476361.1:0-106532 GCF_000189635.1 Tetrahymena thermophila SB210
TCATTACAAAGTATATTTCAATCTATTGGGATTAATATAATTTAAAGCAGATGTAAGTTTTATTTAAATAAACAGAGTAATTTATTAGCAAATTAATAGCTTAAGTCAGCTTAAGTTTTAATTTGAAAACTAAGAAAGTGTTATAATTTAAGAAATATTTATCAATAACTTTGGCAATTCTTTACTCACTTAAGAAGATAATAATCTATTTGATTTTTACAATGTGCAAAACTTCTAAAATTAAAAATTAGTTATTTAAAAAGGAAGCTAAATATTTGGTACTATTTTTTATCGTAGCATTGATAAATTTTGTTTAATTAGCTAAATAGATATTTAACCATAAAGTATTATCTCATAGAATTTAATTTAACTCTATAGTATTTCAAGTTTATTCATTGATAATTTGACAGTAATTGAAGCTAATGTCAATGCAAACTTAATAAATCTTGTAGATATAAGTTATTTACATTTTTTTAGTATCACATTAGAAAAAGTTATGATGAACTAAAATTATTTATTTTATCTGAAAAATATAGATTTTTTAACCTTCTCTTAACTAAAAATTTTTCAAATATCAACAATTTTAGAGCAAAACTCTATTATCTATCTTGAACAGGCAAGTTTTTTCATAAATAATAATGAATTAAAATTAATAGATATTTAAGCAGATTTAAATACTGAAAAAAATTTACAGTTATTAGTTGTTAATGGATATTTATAAAAATTTGCAATATATCATTCAATAATATAGAATGGATCTTCTATTGATTTTGGCGGATGCTTAAAATTTATAAATAATTTTAATTCACAAATATCTACAAATTTTTTTATTTAGAACTCTACTCTCATTTAATGTAGAAGTAAATTATTTGGAGGAGCCATTTCAGGAGGATTTAATGAGGTATAAATTTAGAATTTGAATATTAGTAATTGCAGTAGTCAAATAGGCGGTGCACTTTATGTTGATTCTTAATAACAGTTAGATTTTAGAGAAATATTCTTTGAAAACAACTAAGGTTATCTTGCTGCAAATAATTTTAATCTAAATGCAATATAGATATAAATAGATGACATTTTTGAAGTAATGAGCATTAACGATACCTATAAATTATCACATATAGATCAATACTTATATCCAGGCTTACTCTATTGCATCAAATTATAAATAAAAATTGATAAAACTTGGATAAGTGAGTATAATAATACAAATTTTTTTGGGAATATGTACAATCTTTTGATCAATCCTTCTGATAATTTATTATTTGAAACACCTCCTTTTTTAAGCTAATTTTCAAACCCTTTCATCCTATGGTAGGGAAAAAATATAAATTTTAACGGAAAATAAGACATAGAGCTTGAATTACCTAAAATTAGCTTAGTTAAACCATAAAGCTTAAATTAAAAATCCTACAAAATATAAAATGGATGCCACAAAAAAGGCTTAGAAAAAGTCTTATTAAATTTAAAAAATACAAGTGAATTTTATTGTAGATACTGTGGTTCTACGAAAGCAAACTATGATGGAGATCAATGTTAGTCTTGTCAGTCATAATACTTTTCAGAATGTTATGCAAATTATTCTAATTTAAGACCATCTTATTGGAGGTCAGATTATACAGTAGATTCTTCAAATATTGAAATATGTAAGAATAATATTTAAAGTTGTGTAGGAGGTAAATTAATTTCATTTTTTAAACATTCTAAAATAAATTATTTTTTTTTAATTTTAAATGAAATTTTAATAATAAAGTTTTATTTTAAGAGTTATTTTTGAAATAAAAATATTCTAAACTTTTAATAATTTAAATAAAAGGAAATGGAGTTGGTAATGATTTATGCTATGAAGGTCATATTGGCCAATAATGCTTGTAATGTGATATCAATGGAGCATATTGGGGAGAAAGGTATACAAGCGAAGGTTTCTTTTAGTGTACAAAATGCAGTTCTATTAGCTTTAACTTTCTTAAGGTTATAATTTTAATACTGCTGCTCATTATTTATATTGCTGTTATACTATTAGCTACTTTCAAAAGACTGTAAAATGAGATATGGGCTATTTATTTATCTAAAATGGGTATTTTCTATATTGGGAAGTCATTATAATAATAATCACACGCCTCTACTTTTATGAAAATTTTAATGTTTCATTTATCAATTTTTCTGGTAGCTAACTATTTAAGTAAAATAGATATTTTATCTTCCGTTTTTACATATCAGCTGCTTTTATATAATCCCTTAAATTCATCATTTTTCTCTTTGAGTTGTTTACTTGCTGAATACAAATCAGATTCTACCAGTATTGGCTACCTTGATTTATAATATAGTTTTCTGATCCCACTAGTAATCAGTAGCTTGGTTTTATTGTTTTCAGTTATTACATATTTCTTTAAAAAGAATCTTTTTAAATAAATTGTTTATACAGCATTTCTAGCTCTAATATCAATTTTTATTATGCTTTTCTAGACTATCCTTTTAGAAAAGTGTTTATCTAGCCTTTTCTGTATAGATTTAGGTAAAGATGCATCTTATTCTCTTATAGATCTAAGTTTATAATGCGGAGTATCTTCTGAGTTTATAAAGATACAGAGCCTTAGTCTTTCTATCTTGGTTGTTTTCTTGATATGTTTTCCTGCAGCTGTATTTTATAAGTTCATTAAATCTCACAAGAGATTACATTCTGTCTCTGTTATGTTCTCATATGGATTTCTGTATATTGAATACAAAGAAAAATTCTACTTTTGGGAAATAATAAGGTTTATTTTAAAAAATATTCTGATATTACTCTATGTTTCTCTCAAGCAATATCCTTAAATAAGCACTATAATGATTTCTGTGCTTTTACTATCATATTTACTTGCCCTTAATACATATAACCCATTTAAATTGATACTTTTGAATAATGTAGAAAAGATATCTATAACAATATCTATCCTCCTATTGTAATCTTCTAACATGTATCTCCAATTTGATTAAAACGAAAAAAGCTCTATCTAAAATTTCAGAAAAGCTTTTTACCTAATCATATAAATAGTGAACTTAATATTTGTTATTTATATTCTATGGATGATCCTAACTTCTTTTATGAAAAGTATACAAATTAAATTTAAATACTTGAAATGTTGTCGTATGAAGGAAAGAGATATTTCTAAAAACTTAAGAATTAATTAAATTGTTAAAAGAGTAATAAAATGTGTTAAGCATATGAGATCGTAATAATTAAAAAGTATAATATCAAGTTAAGCTACTGATGTCTGAATTCTATCTATTTATTTTGTGTTTACATTTTATCATGTTTTTTTAATTTATCATTTTAGATTTAATCTATTATAGCTTAGTAATTGAGATAAATATTTATTTATTTATTATTTAATAGTTATTTCTATCTATATAAAATTTTATTATAAGTTTAGATTTATAATAATATAGTTTTTTTAAATTTATATTTAGCAAAAATAATAATAATTAATATATTTAATTTTGTTAGAAACATTTTACTTCCAAATTTAAAAAAGTTGTTTACAAATTACTAGATTTACTAACTAATAGTGGTTGAATTTTGAATTTGAAATTTTATATTTTTTATAAATTAGGAAATTAAGGAAGTTAGTTTTGCTTTTTAAATGACTTAAAGTTACATTTAAAAAAATTTTTTAATATTTATGTTACTACTTAATACAGAGTAAAAAATTATATTTTAATGTTTCTTACCTCCGCCAAACTCAAAATGAAAATTTAGGTGTCTAAAATAAAAAAGAAACATTTAAACCTAAGAGTAAACAAAAATTTAAATTAATGGTATTAAAAATAAAACTTTTAAACCAAAGAATTGTTTTTAGAGCAATACTAATCATTTGGTAATAGATATTTAAAAAATGTTTACTACATATTTTAATATAATGGAAGTATTACCATATTAATATAATTTAACAATCAATACAAATTATGATAAGTTTGATGGAGATTATTAGATTTAATAATAGGGTTTTGTATAAAAATGGAAATTGAGTTCAATTATAATAAATAAATTAAATAATCCTTTTTAAATATATTGAGTAAACATTTTATCAATTTATTTTTAAAAAAAATATAATACTGATCTTTCGAATAAATTAGTGAATGTATTAATTTTGTACTTTTTCATTTTTATTTATTTTATATTTTAAAATATAAATCTTTATTTTATCACATGATAGTTTAATCTTTGCTCGTTGTATTAGCAATAAATTGGTTTAATATTGCAAGAGCAACTTCTGGTTAATCCATAGGAACTTGATGGCCTGCTTGATAAACTCTCAAGAATTATAGAATTCCAGCACTTTTAATTTAGCCTGCACTCTTTCCATTGACTATGTAATCCTCAAACTAAGCACTTTGGAATTCGGTTTACTTAGTCCATTACATTTCACTTACCCAAGTCAAACCTCCACTAAATTTTATATTAAAATAAATTTTAAGAATATAAAAATTTTATATTTTTTACATATAATTGCAAATGAAATCTTAGTCTCCGCTATAAATTAAAACTTTAATTCCGCTTTCAAGAATTTAAGCAACATAGCTTGAATAGCCTACGAATATATCATTCTAAAGAGCTTTATGAACTCTAGTTGAGCATTCTTCCCAGTTTCTACCTGAGACACCCAAAGCACTCTTTACATCTTCTCTTGCAAGGAAATTGTCAAGATTAGTCATGTTGTAGCATAAAGAACCTAAGCATTATTTTCTGATATCGTAGACATTGAATTTTGGGGTTTCTCCAAATCCGGTAATATAGCCAAACCCAAGGTTGCAAGTTTAAGAAATTTATTGTAAAGGAGCATTTTTTTATATTAATTCTGAGCATTCTTTCAAAGTTGGATTTACCATAGTGCGATATTTGAAGGATGAAATTAAATTATTTTTTAATGCATATTCTCCATATGCAGGATACATTGTTTTAGGATCAACCTGATAATTTCATAAAAAATTAAAATTCATGTAAATAAAAAAGAATCTTACCTATCCATTTCCTATAGCTACACCTTACAAGTTAATTTAACGATCTTTTCTCTTTAGTAGCTCAACTGTAATGGCTGGGATATATTTGCCTGCATAAGACTCGCCTGTAATAAATAAAGGTCTTCCAATATACTATGGATTTTAATCCAAAAATCCTTTAATGAATGTATAAAAGTTTTATCCTAAAGCTGTCTCACTTGTCACTAAATCTTCAGTTTCTGCATTTGAGAAACCAGTTCCCACAGGTTAATCTATAAAGACGAGATTAGCTTAATTGTTCCAAGAGTAAGGATTGTTTGAAAGAGTCTGGTTATCATTTACAGTAAAAGGCCCATTTTCTAGGAAAAGCCCAAGTTCTGAAGAGCATCCTGGACCACCACTTAACCAGAAAACCAAGGGATCTTATGATGGATTTGCTCTAGATTCAAAATGAAAATAAAATATATCGCTAGTGTTACTTATTTGAACCAACCCTGTTGAGTAGGTTTCATTCAAGAACAAAGGATTTTGCAAGCAAAACCCTAAGGAAAGGAGAGAAAGTATTAAAAGTATTTATTTCATGATCGAATTTGATTTAAATTTAATATTAACTAATTTAATTATTTATTTTTTATTAAAAACCTTCTCTGTTATTTCAAGCTCAAAATACACATAAATAAAATATCTTGCTTGCTGGTGCTGCTATTTACACATTTTTAAATTAAAAATCTTTTATGATTTAATTTAAATAGGTAAGTAGACAGTGTATTCACGAAATTCTTTCATAATTAAAAAATATAAATTTATCTAATTATCCTTTAGGATTAAAGTATTTATCTATTACTTTTTTATTAAATTAGATCATCTAAAGATTTAATTTATACAAATAAATAGGTAATTTCAAATCTTATCAAATGAGTTATACCAAAATTGTTTGAATTTTGATGAAATTTAATCAAAGAGCAACGAAATTCAGAATTTTTATCAAAAATGAATAACTAAATTTATCAAAAGTTTCATTATTTAGTCAAAATAAAATTTATTTAATTTTGAATAGGAAATAGTAAAAATAATTGGAAATGAGTATTTTCAATCAGATAAAAGAGTTTAATCAAAATATGAAAGTATTTATTAATTATTATTAATATTTAAAACACATTCATACAATAATTTTATAATCAATCAATATTTTTAAATCTTAAAAAATTATAAATTTATATTGATAAAAGTAACAACTTTCAATCAATTTTAAGAAATAAATGAGTTGATCATATGAAGAGCAACTTAAGGTTAGTCCATTGGTACCATATGTCCAGCTTGATAAACCTTAAGGAAATTAAAATTGCCTGTTCCTTTAATTTCACCTGCACTTTTTCCTTCAACAATGTAATCACTGAATTGAGCTTTCTAGAAATCAGCTTGACCTGACCATTTCATTTTATTAGTCCAAGCAAGACCACCACTTTAGTCAAAATAAAATAAATAAATAAATAAATAAAATTATCACTTAATTTTATTAAATCACAACTTAAATTTGCATTAATTATTTTGTTCAAATAATGTTATTAGTAGTAATATAAATAATTTACATGTAATTGCAAGCGAAATCTTGATCTCCACTGTAGACCAAAACCTTGACATTATTTTGTAGGACAAAAGCAACATCGTTAGCAAGATTAACATTTTCATCATGCTAAAGTTCTTAATGAACAGCATATGAGCACTCCTACCATTCTCTTCCAGAAACACCCAAAGCTGTCTTTACGTCTTCTCTTGCAAGGAAATTGTCAACATTTGTCATATTATAACACAAAGCACCAATGCAAGGCTTTCTGATATCATAAACGTTGAATTTAGGTTTACCAAGACCAACAATAGTTTTGTAACCAATATCGCATGATAATTCAATTAAAAACAAAGGAGCTTTAATAGCAATTAAGCTTTCACAAACACTATAGGCAGGTTTTACAATAGCATAATATTACAAATCATTAATTAACTTGTTTTTGTGGGCATATTCACCATAAGCTGGTTATTAAACTTCAGGGGTAACCTATTTTACAAAATTTTATAATAAATTTAAATTATTTTTAAAAAAATTAATATAATTTTATTTAAACTAACATTTGGCATTTGAAAAAAATTATATGAATTAGAATTAATTATTTTGTATTTTAAATGTGAAAATAATATCTTCAATATATAATATCTATAAATATTTTGATTAATCAAATTATTAGCCAAGTTTTTTAATTTCTTTTTTTAAATTCTTATTATATAAAAGGAGTTTGTATTTACCCATCCATTACCAATTGCAAGACCTTACAAATTAATATCTTTATTTGCTTGTCTAACAAGTTCAGCACCAATAGCAGGAATGTAGTGACCTGCATAAGATTCACCAGTAACAAAGAGAGGTCTTCCCTTGTATTGAGGATTCTATTCTAAGAAACCTAAAACAAATTAGTAGAAATCTTCTCCAACTTCTTCTTCATTCTTAACAAGCTCACCCATGCCAGCTTTTGAAAAGCCAGTACCTACAGGCTAATCAACAAAGACAAGGTTTGCGTTATTATTCCAAGAGTAAGGATTATATTTCAGAGATAGGTCATCATTAACAGAAAAGGGGCCATTTTCAGTAAATAAAGCGAGTTCTGAAGAGCAACCAGGTCCACCTGTCAACCAAAATACTAATGGATCTTTTTGAGCATCACTTCTTGAAACAAAATGCCAGTAGAAAATATCACTAGCTTTACCAATATTTACAAGACCAGTGGTGTAAGTTTCATTCAAGAACAAGGGATTTTAAGAGCAAAAGGCTAAACCTAATACTGCTAGCAACAAAATAAATTTATTCATAATTTCAGCAGAAAAACCTATTTTTGTATGATTATTAAATTATACTTTAAAAGATATCTATTTAATATATTTTTGAATAGTTTACTTAATAATGTTTGATCACTTACCAAAAATGATCAATTATTATAAATTGAATATATGAAATAATTACACTCAATTTATATAATTGACTTACCTAAGCAAATATGAACAGCTATTTTAAAATAAAATATTATTTTTCGCTTTTACTTTTAAATCCACAAATAAATTTATGAAATTCAGGTTCGAAAACATAGAAAGGCAAAAAAATGAATGAGAAGAAAAAATATTCAAGACGCTTTTCTCAAAAAAGAAAATTATAAAAGAATTTCCATTTAATTAAATCAATTAATAAACAATTTGTAAAAAAAAGATTTGAAGGATTTTAAAAATTTTAATAATTAAAATAGAATATTAAAAATATCTCATGATTAATATTAATATGAAATTATTTTTTCCTTTAAAATGTTTTTTCTATTTATTCTTCTTTTTTTTGAATTATTTTTTAAACAAGATTGTAAATAATTGCTTTAAATAAATCTTATACACAATGTAAAAATAAATTGTACTTCAAAAATTTAATTAAATTTATTTAAAGCTTATTTCATACTTAAAATTAATTAAATGTAATTAAATGTAATTAAATGTAATTTCTCAAATTATTTTGAATATAAAATTATTTATTACGAATATAATGTTCATTTAATTATTTTAATTAATATATCTTACAATTAATTCAAATTTTAAAACCTGTTTAATCACTTGTATATAAATTTATTTTTTGCATGTATAATATTATGAAAAATATATTTTTATTTTATCTGTTTATAAACATTACAAAAAAATAATACAAGAAATAAATAGTTAAATTAATTTCAGTTTTAAAATAGTTATTGCAAAAATTACAAAATATCAAGTAAATAAATATTTTTATAACTTTCTAATTAATAATATGTACTGTCAATTAGAAATAAATTTATTAATCATTTCAAGAGCAACTTCAGGTTAGTCCATGGGAACTTAGTGACCAGCTTGATAAACTCTGAAGAATTGCAAAATACCAGCACTTTTAATTTGACCAGCACTCTTTCCGTTAATGATGTATTCTTCAAATTTAGCATTTTTGAATTCTTCTTACTTAGTCCATTCCATTTCATTTACCCATTCTAAGCCACCACTTTTATTTATTTATTTAATTAATTAATGTAACAATAAATATAAATTTTATTGTAATAAAATTACAGATAATTGCAAATAAAGTCTTAGTCTCCGCTATAAACCAAAACCTTGATTCCGTTTTCAAGAATATCAGCGACCTTATCAGCATAGCTTACAAAATAATCTCTAGAAAGAGCCTTATGTACTTCATTAGAACACTCCTACCAGGTTCTACCAGAAACACCTAAAATAGATTTTACATCATCTCTGGCAAGGAAATTATCAAGATTTGTCATATTGTAGCATAAAGAACCTTCGCATTTTTTTCTAATATCGTAGACATTAAACTTTGGAACTTCTCCAAATCCAACAATTGTTTAATAGGCTAGATTGCATGTGTTACTAATTTTAGTTAAAGAGGCGTTTCTACCTATCAAATATGAGCACGTTTTTAAAACAGGTTTAATAAAAGCATAGTATTCTAATGAAGAAATAAGTTTATTTTCATAAGCATATTGACCGTAAGCTGGATATTAAACTTTGGGGTTAACCTATTAATTTAAATGTAAATTATTAAATATTATAGTTGCTTAATTTATCATACCAATCCGTTTCCAATAGCGAGACCTTATAAATTAATATGAGGGTTATTTTTTTTTATTAATTCATAACCTATTGCAGGAATGAAGTGACCAGCATAAGATTCCCCTGTAATAAACAAAGGTCTTCCAATATATTATTGATTCTAATTTAAGAATCCCAAAAGGAAATTGTAAAAATTTTAAGCTACTTGGTCTTCGTTTGTAGATAGCTCTTCAGTACTAGCTTTAGAGAAACCAGTTCCTACAGGTTGGTCAACAAAAACAACATTTGCCTTTTCATTCCAAGAATAAGGATTGCTTGAAAGAGTCTAGTTATCATTTACGATAAAAGGACCATTTTCTAAGAAAAGTGCAAGTTCTGAAGAACAGCCAGGACCACCACTAAGCCAGAAAACAATAGGATCGGTTGCTGGATTAGATCTAGACTCAAAATGCCAGTAGAAAATATCACTAGATTTTTGAATATTTACAAATCCCGTAGTGTATGTTTCATTAAGGAATAAAGGATTTTAAGTACAAGTACCAAAGGTAAACAGACTCAACAATAATAATAAAGTAATTCTCATTTTTTATTTATAGTATTTTCAATAAATTTTTCTATTTGTTTATTTAATTATAAAATTTGTGGGTTATTTAGTTAAAATTTTATATTAAAAAATAGGCTTTTAAGATTTTTTGATAATATCAATAAATATACCTTATTTAACCTAGTTGTTCTTTTATAAGATTTCCCTTGATTATATTTAAATTCTTTTACATAAATTGGCATTACAAATAAATAAATTTAACTTTTTACAAGAATTTATAAGATTTAATTAATCTAATTAATTATTTCACATGCATTTATTTTAATTTGTATTTTTTATTTATGACATTATATGTCAAGTTAAATTATTTTTTAAGTAATTATAAAGAAGTTAATTGCTTTATTTAAATATCAACTAACTCAATTTTACTTATTAAATATATTAATATGTATTTTATGAAATTACTTATTTTATTATTATGATCATTGATAAGATTAAAAATAATTTTTAATACATAAATGAATTAATATTCTATTCAAATCCTGTTATGTATGTTTCATTCAGAAACAAAGAATTTTAAGTAAAAAAACCCAAGGCAAGTAAACTTAATATTAAAATTGCTTTTCTCATATCAAACAAATTTCTTATCTGATTTTTAAATAATTTATTTAATTAATAAATTATAAATTTTTTAATTATTTGGCGAAGGTTTTAAACAAAAAATATTTCAATAACCTTAGAGAATGTAATTATTAAATAATTATTGTTTTTAAAATCCTTATTTAGATAGAATGTAAATAGGTGAGCCAAAATATAAAATTTAATTTAGAATTTATGCATAAATAAATGCTAAGATATCTAGATGCTTTAAAATAATTATAAATCTCATTTTTATTAATTTCAAAATGATTTTAAATCTAACCATATCATAAATGCTCAATATTTTTTTCTCTTATCTAATATAAAATATATTACTTTTAATTTTGAGAATGAATATTTATCATTTTACAATTCCTATTGCAATTGAAAATGAAATGAGTAAAAAAATATAAGTTTTCATTATTTTAGAAATTTATTTTCTCAAATTCAATTTGAGAAAAAATTACAAACTTTTAATTTCTCAAAACTATAATATTGTGATTATAATAATTAAAAAGAATATTATAAATACTATCTGCATATTTATAGAAATTTATTATCTTATTCTGTAGGTGATTTAATTTAATCTCAACAATATTATTAGAATAAAAAAAACAAACATTATGTATGATATTAGCAAAAATTATTTTACTAAAATTTACAAGTGAAGAAATGTCTGATTAAATAAAATTAATATCAAAAATAATTTTATTTTAAAACATATTATAAATTTATTTCCATTACTGTAATAATTTATGATAAAACAATTAAGTTTTTGTCAGAGCTAATTATGAGGGAGGATTGTAATAAATTTAAAAAGGTCTCTTGACAAGATTATTTCATTTTAAATATAATCAAAACATTTTCCATTTTATCAAATTCAACTTATTTATTTGTGCAAAAATTAGTTTTTTAAATATTTTCAAAAAAATTCCTATTTTTTTATTGCTCTTGTCACTTGCTATCAGATGATTGATAAGCTATTTTAAAAGTACCAAATGTTTTACTTTAATAATACATAAAAAAATGAATAAATTATTTTTAACTAAAATTAGAGAACAATTTATTACTAATAAAGAATAAGTTAACTTTTTCATTTTATAAATCTGATATTTGAAATATTTTATACTAAGTCACAATCAAACACATGTTTTATAATGGTAATTAAAGGTAATGGTTGTTAAATTTATAAATCAGCACCTTTTTTTTAATAAAAAATAACCAAAATTTGTGATCGATAGTAATAGTTGTAAAATTTTTATTTTTAGCTATTGATTAAAAATATTACTTTTTATCCTTTTGAAATGTTAAAATTTTAATATGAATATTTGATTAATATTTTTCTAAATGTAAGTGATAAATTTTTAAGATAATAAATATAAGTGGACAAAATTTATCAATTATTAAATTAAAAAATAAAATAGGAAAAATAAGATTTTATTGAACAGAAATGCTAAATAATATGAAAGATAAAATAAAGTAATTCGAAATTCCTTATTAAATATCTTATGAGGATGCTCTAAATTACTAAATTTGTAAAGAGACTGATAAAGAGTATTTAGAATGTGCTAATAATTTTTATAGAAATATTTTTGAAAAAATAAATGAGAATATGACATCATATCATTTTTTTGATAGCTTAAAGTTTGGTGCTAGTGAAATCAATCATAATACAGGTTTGCTTATAAGAAAAGATTGTACATCATATCTAGGTAAAATAATAAAAAAATTAGGAGTTAATGTAGGAGCTAAAAAATGTAGGTTGGAAAACTTTAAATATGAACAATAAAAATTAAGAAAACTACGAGAGTCTAATAATTAAGATGACACAGTAGAAGAGCGATATAAAAACTTAGAATTAAGAGTAATTAAGCGCATAAACTCAAATAAATTTAGTTCTACTAAAAATTGCTATGACTTTATTTTACTTCACTTTTTGTCACATGAAAAATTAAAATTAATAGAAAAAATGAATAATTCTGACATTAAAAATAAAGCATAATAACAAGAAAAAAAATCTAATCAAATTATGCTTACGAGGTATTTTAAGTATGAAAAATAAAAGGTAAGCTAGATACCAGATTAAAAGTAGATATTATGTGACATTAAAGCTAATAATATTGAGGTAATTAAAATTAAAGAGAACTTACAATAAGAATTATCTCAATAGTAAACTTAATCATAGAAATTTTTCATAGCAAATGAGTTAAAAAACTATGAATTTCAATAAAATAAGCCTAAAAAATAGAATTTAAACACCTATAAAATATAAGATGAAATAATACCTTAAATAAGGAATTAGTTAATATAAAATCAGGAGCAAGAAGAAGAAAAAGCATAATATTAAGAAGAAAAATATGATCAAAAAGAATAGTAAGAAGAAGAAGATTATTAATAAACATAATACTTGGAGGAATATTAATAAACATAATACTAAGAAGAATAAAATGAATAAAAATAAGTAGAGGAAGAATATTAAGAAACTTAATACTTGGAGGATTAACAAACATAATAAGAAGAAGAGTAATGTTAAGAAAAGTAATGCTCAAAAGAATAAAAAGAACAAAGATGCTAAGAAGAAAATATCGTATGCGATGAAATAAATAGTAATACTATGCTTGAGGAGGAAATTAAAAGTTTAATTTATGATCTTTAACAAAGCTAATAATAATCACAGTAATTACTTGAATTAGATAAAAATGTATTTAGAAAAGATGAAACACTCTTAGAAATTATTCAACGAAAAAATAGTTAATAAGATTTGAATAATAATTAGTAATAGTTCAGTATTAAAAATTAGCATCATTCACTTTTAGATAATTCAAAAAAATTTTAATGCGAGAGCAATAACTAGCCAGTTAATATGTCAAATCAAATCAAATAAGAATATAAAGATTAAAAACCAAAAGATGATTAATTCACAAGTCATAAAGAAAAGCTTGAAAATTAAATCAAAGATTTAAAATATTAACTTTTAAAGACAAAATTATAAATAGCACAGCAATAAATGAAAATGTTTTTTACATAATACCCTGACTATATCCCTTAAGATAGTCAAAGCCAATAGGATCTTTGTTATTATTAATGAGTGATAAATAAATAAATTTATTTTTAAGAATGCTTTTATTTTTTATAATTTAAAAATTTTTTCTATATATTTAGAAATGATATACAGTATTACAAAAAAAATTTAATACATTTTATTTATAATCCTTAATAAGAATTATTCTTAAAAATTAACAAAATCAATAATAATTCTCTTAATTATTTTTTTAAAAATAATACTTTTTAAATATTTAACAAATAAATATTAAAAGATGCATGCAAAAAAAACAAACAAACAAACAAACAAAAATAAAATAAATAAATTTGTCTTTTGTTTAATTTTATTTTTTATAGAAATAATTTTATTTTTTAGTTCGGATATATATTTAATTTAAGAAACCAAAGAATTTCAAACTTGTTAATTAAAAACGTTTTTATCATTTTAAATCGCGCTTTAATTTAAATAATTTAAATTATTATTTGTTTAATCAAATATTTTCTCATAATTTTTTTAAAATAAAAAATTTAATAATTGGATTAAACAATTTTTTGATAGCTTTTTAGGAAAATTTATAAAAATTAAGATTCAAGCTTTAATTTTCATTTAATTAATAAGTTGAAAAGAATTAAAAGCCTTCTTTATACATCAAAATATTATTATGATATATAAATAAAGATGAAACTAACAACAATTGTTAAATCAAAATAAAATATCAAATAAGGGCAAAAAAATTGTATATCTGTTAAAGGAATAGTAAAATAGCTTTAACTTGAAATAACGAGAATAGAATGAGATTAAATAAGTTACCATCTTTTCTTTTTTAAAGGACAAAATTGTTCGTAATTTATTAAGAATATAAAGACAAGCGTATATCAAATATATATAATTCTTAGTTCATGAAGGGAATTAATAAATATAATAAAAATTAAATTAATTAAATAAATAAATAAAAATAATCGAATAAGAAAATGGATTGCAATTCTCAGGAAAAAGTAAAATATTTTTAGATTGATTACAAATTGTCTAAAGGTGACAATTACAAAGTGAAAGATGGTATGAATTTGAAAACAGAATTTTTTGAAAAAATGAATGATTTTTATGACAGCTTGTTTGAAAGAATCTTAGAGACTTTACCATCCTTTAAATTGTTTAATGACTATAATTTTGATTTAAATGAGATCAGTCACAATACTTGCTTGCTAATTGGAAAGGATTGCAATTGGGACGTGTGTTAAATATTCCATAAAATAGGGTTTTAAAGGTTGGCAAGAAGGGTCTTATTACCAGACATAAGATGTAACTAAGCAAAAGTAGGGAATCAATTAAATAGAGATTCAGAAGAATTTAAAAAATTATAAAATTTTGTGTTAAGAATAGTAGGATAATATGATCAAGATCATGTACTATCTACTAAAAAATATGGCGAGTTTATTTTACTTCACTTTTTGTCAGTATAAGAATTAAAAAAAGTCAAGTATGAACAACCAGAAACCATATATAACTATTTATAGCCTTAAAAATCGAATAAAGATACAAAATCAGATTAAAAGTTAAATAATAACATAAAGTAGTCTCACAACTTCTAAATGATATCAGACTAGTAATCTCAGTAAGAGCTTTAATCCTTATGTGCTTCAGATTTCAATAAAAATAAATCGATAGACTAAAAAAGCATTCTTGAAAAAATCAACTCTGCTCCAAGCGGTTAATTTAAAAATGAGAAACCATTTAATTTAGCAAATGAAAATAACTGTAATAATCAAATGGAATTAGAATAAATTGATGATTTTGACGACAGATAAACATGTTCTGATAATGATATATACCAGATAGACAGAGGAGATTACTATTAATTTACTACAAATTAAAAAAGAAATAATGAAAACTATATTTTCTAATAGTAAGAGAAAAGTAATTAAGAAAAGTTAATTAGAGATAATTTTAGCCTAAAAAACACCTCTTTAAATCAAATTTAAATAGAAAATAATAATTAATAGATTAATCTAAGATCTAATAATAATCAAGCATAATTAAACAAAGAATTAAAAAGCGCTAAAGATGTTTCAATCTCTAATTAAAGTTCACTAATTTAAGAAAATCAAAAATAAAATCCACTAAATTTTCAATAATAGTAAAGTGATACTTTATAAGAAGATTTAGAATTAAATGTACTTGAAAAAGAATTTAAAAGGTGCAAAGAGGAATATTTAGATTCAAAGAAGGAAAAAAAAGATATAGAGTATAAAGCAATTTTAAAGAAAGTCAAGTTCTTTTAAAATGGGCTTAAGTTAGCAAAATTAGAATAGGAGAAGTTTTTAAAATAAAACCCAGACTACAATGTTCCATAAAAGCAGAATTAGCAACAATCTAAAGGATATTTATTTATTGAGTGATCCATAAAATACTAATAAGAATAAAAATTAATAACTAATTGAGAAAATATTCACATAGTAACTAAATTTAATACTCAACAAGAAAATATATTTTATTTTTTTAAATAATTAATTTACTTTTATTTCTTTGTCTTTTCTTTTTAGAAATTTGTCTCCTTTTTACATTAAAATACTTTATTTTATAATAAATAACACTTTGTTTTACAATTCTATTATCTGAAATTTTAATTTACTATTTATCCACGCAAAATTTAGATATCTACTTATCAATTAGATTAAAGATATTGAAAAATAATTAATTAAAAACGTCATTTTATCTTTTGCCAATAAAATCTTTTTAATTTTTTTAGTACAATATTTTTAATCTATACTTATAATTATTTAGCTTGCAGTTAACCAATCAATTGGTTAATTAAAAAACCAACACTTTCTAAATTTATTTTTCTTTCTATATTTTCAATTGAAATATTAACGAATATATGGATATTTATGAAAATATTTAATCAATTTAATTTATTCTTTCTATTAAATTATGCGGTTAGAGATAAACTTTTCAGATGATAAATTTTAATTAATTTAATTAATTGAAATTAATTTGAAAAAAAGTAAAAAAGTTTCTGTTAAAAAAATGGAAGGTAATACAAAACAAAAAGTAAAGTATTTCTAAATTTCTTATCCGCTATCTTAATAAGATATTAGGTATTACCCAATTAATTAGGAAAAAGATAAAGAGTTTCTTGAAAATACTAATACTTTTTACAGATATTAATTTGAAAAAATAAGTGAGAATAGGGAGTAATATCACTTATTTTAAGACTTTATATTTGATACTAAAGAAATTGAGCATAACACATGTTTGCTATTAGGAACAGAATTCACATCATACTTGGCTAAAATTATTGAACAGCTAGGATTTGATAGGAGATATTCCAATATGAAATTAGAGGATTTTAGATACTATCAAGCAAAAGCACGCAAACCACGTGAGTCAAGCAATTAGGAAAAAACAGTAGCACAGTAATGCGAAAATTTAGAATTGAGAATCATAAAAACTAAAGAATAAAACAAATAAAACTTGGCTAAAAACAATATTGATTTTATTTTACTTCATTTTTTGTCACGCGAAGAGTTAAAAAAAATGGAAAAAAAAAATAATGATAAAGAGAAAAATAAAAATGAGCAAAATGAAAATAAACTTACAAATTACTTTCGATAAAAATAAAAGATAAATTAAATAATAGATTAAAAGCCTTTTCCATGTGACTCAAACACTACCGTATAGAATGAAATTTATAATAACTAGATATTATAATAGTAGTTGCCATAATAAATAGGTTAACAAGAACCTTAACATTAGTCTGAAATATATATAAAAAATTAGCAGATAGATTAAACGTCCATTTCACACGACTTTAACACAGTTAAATTGAATGAAATTTAAAATAAACAAATCTAGCAATTACCACAAGAGATAAATTAACATGTGCAATTATCCTTCTCTGGTTTAATAAAAAATCAAGGCTTAAAATAAAATGAACAAAATAAATTAGTAGAAAACAATATCGAAAACTAAAATTAATAGACAAAACTGAGTGACTTAGAAATTTAATACAAAAAAAAATTCTAATAAGAAATCATCTTTGATTAAAGTCATCAACTTGAAGACGAAATAAAGGCTTTGAAAAGCGATCTTTAAAAAAGCTAAATATAATCATAATAATTATTTGAAGAAAATGAAAAAATATCTGCAAACGCTAACGATGATAAACTATTTGATATTATACAAAAGAAAAATAATTAATAGGATTTTTGTCAAATTTAGTAATAGCTTAATATTCAAAATCAGAATAACTCGTAATTTAATAATTTTAACTCCGACAACTATAACTAATTTATTAATAGAGCAAATTAAATTAATTAAGAGTAATCTTAGTATAACCAACAAAGCAATTGCAATTTTAATTATTATTAAAGTTTGGAAAAGCAAATAAAAGACCTCAAATATTAAGTTTGCAAAATATAACTAGAAAATGCTTAATAAAAAATGAAAATGTTTTTCACACTTTATCCAGATTATATTCCTGAATAAAATTTAAGCCAACAAAATAATTTATATTATAAATGAACTATTGATGAAATTATTACTTAATTATTTTATTTTATTTTTTAATTTTGTTAAAAATAATTTATGAAAATTACTTTTTTTTTTTAGCTAAATTATTTACATTTTTGTCGAAAGAAAATTTATTTTCTAACAGATATATTTTTATTTGTATATTTCAATATTAAATTAATTAGCATTTTTCTTAAATTTTAAGTAAATTTTAATAGCTCAATAATTTTTAGTAAAATATGTTAAATATGCTGTTTAAATCTATTTAATAAAAAGCAATAAAAAATAAAAATCCATTTTATCAAAATATTTCAATATTTTTTATTTTACACTGATTTAAATTAACTCCGTATGATGTGTGACTCTTAGTTATGATCACTGTATTTATTTCGAAATTTTGGCACTTATTAAATTTTTTGAACTTCTATTTGTACATAGACTTGAAAAAATATATAACCTAGGTTACTATATATATATATATATATATGATATACTTTAATTATACATAAAATAAATAAATTAATTATTTTCAATTATAATTAAGGAACAATTAAATACTAGAAAATAATAATCTAATTTTCCCAATTTTAGATTAGAAATTATTTAAAGAAAAAATAGTTTTTAAATTTTAATAAAAATTAGTAATAGTTGAGTATTAAAAATTATCTTCACTCAATTTAAAGTTAATTAAAATAATTTTTAATGTGAGAGCAATAACTAACTAACCAATAAATTAGTAAATGAAATAAGAATATGAAGATTAAAAACCAAAAGGTACTTAATTTACAAATCACAAAGAAAAGCTTGAAAAGAAAATCTATCATCTAAAATAAAAATTTTTAAAGCAAGGTTATAAGTAGAGCATTAATAAATGAAAATATTTTTTACATAGTATCCTGAATATATCCCTTAAGAAAATCAAAACCAATATGATCATTATTATCACTAATAAATGTATATGATGATTACATTTATTTTAAGAATGCTTTTTTTTATAATTTAAAAATGTTTTTTAATGCTAAAATTATTTTTGGAAATTATTTATTATTAATTAAATTAATTTAATACATTTTATTTCCAAACTTTAATAAAAAATAGAAATATTAACTAAAATAATAATAATTTGCATAATTATTATATAAAGAATTATATATTTTAAATATTTTAACTGATAAATGTTAAATGATTTATTCCAAACAAACAAAGTTTGTACTTTTGTTTAATTATTATTTTAATTTATTTATATTGAAATAAATTTATTTAAAAGTTTGGATTTAAAATTTTAAGAAGTCAAAGAAGATTAAATTTTTTAATTAAAAATGTTGTTTGTTATCTTTTTAAATCGCGCTTTAATTTGAATAATTTAAATTATCATTTTTTTAAACAAATATTTTCTCATAATTTTTTTTGAAATAAAAATTTAATAATTGGATTAAACAATTTTTTGATAGTTTTTTGGGAAATTTATAAAAAATAAAGATTCAAGTTTTAATTAATTTAAACCACAAAGAGGATAAGAATAAAAGGCATATAGAGCAATTTGCTAATATGATATATAAGTAACTATTAAACTAAGAATAAAGGGTAAAATCAAATTAAAGTTAAAAAAGTTTATGCTAAAGGAGTTAGTAAAATTAAAATAGAATTTAAATAACGAGAAAAGAATGAGATTAAACAAGCAATCATATTTCATTTTAAAAAGACAAAACATTCATACTTTATTAAGATTATGAAGAAAAGCAAGCATTTATATAATATATATAAAGCTTAATTCGCAAAGGCAATTAATATAATAAATAAATTAATTAAATAAAACTAATTGAATAAAAAAATGGAAAGCAATTCTAAGGAAAAAATAAAATATTTTTAGATCGAATACCAATTGTTCTTAGAAGACAATTACAGTGTAACTAAAGATATTGATTTGGAAACAGAATTTTTTTAAAACATGAACAAATTTTATGTCAGCGAGTTTGGAAAAATCTTAGAGAAATTGCCATCCTATGAATTGTTTTAGGACTACAATTTCGATTTAGATACGATCAGTCACAATACATGTTTTTTAATTGGAAGGAATTGCAAAAAATGGGACAATGCTGAAATATTCAATGAAATAGGGTTTGAAAGATTAGCAAAAAAGATCTCTTTAAATGACATAAGATGCAACTAAGCAAGAATAGGTAATCAATTAAATAAAGATTCAGCCAAATATAAAAAATTAAAAAATTTCAAACTAAGGATAATAAGATAATATGATAAAGATAATAAAAAATCTACCAAAAAATACGGCGATTTTATTTTACTTCACTTTTTATCATTGTAAGAATTTAAAAAAGCCAAGAGTTACCATTCATCTCAAAAAAAAACCATAGATAACTACTTATAACCTTAAAAAGTGTAGAAAGAAGCAAAATCAGATAAAAATTTAGATAATGACATATAATAGTCCCATAATTTCTAAATGATATCAAACTAGTAATCTCAGTTAGACTTAAATATCTCAGGTTTCAATAAAAATATTTCAATAAACTAAAAAAGCTCTATTGAAAAAATCAACTGTACTCTTAGCGATTAAAATAAAAATGAGAAACCTTTTAATTAATTAAATGGTAATAATCTTAATAATTAAATGGAATTAGAATAAATTGATGACTTTAAAAGAGAAACATGTTCTGGTGATGGAATATATCAAACAGAAAGTGGAGATTACTATTAACTTTAGACAAATCAAAAAAGAAATTAAGAAATTCATCTTTTCAAATAGGAAATGAAAAGCAGTTAAGAAAAGTTATTCAGAGATAATTTGAGATTACAAAACACCTCTTAGAATCAAATTTTAACAGAAAATTTTAATAAAAAGATTAATCTTAAATCTAATAATAATTAAGCATAACTGAGGAAAGAATAAGAAAGCATTAAAGATATTTCAATCTCTAATTAAAATATATAAATGTATGATAGTAACAAATATAAACCACTAAGCTTTCAGTAATAATAAAATGATACTTTATAAAAAAAATTAGAATTAAATGAAGTTGAAAAAAAATTTAAAAGATCGAAAGAAGAATATATAGATTCAGAGAAGGAAAAAATAGATACAGAGTATAAAGTAATTTTAAAGAAAGTGAAGTGCTTTGAAAACGGGCTTTAATTAGCAAAACTAGAATTGGAGACATTTTTTAATTAAAACCCAGGCTATAATGTTAAAAATATGCAAAATTAACAATCCAAAATCTATTAGATAGATGATTGATTGATTAATTAAATATTAATAAGAATATAAATTAATAATTACATCAGAAAATATTCAAATAATAACTAAATTTAATAGTCACATAAGAAAATAAATGTTTTTAAAAAAATAATTTATTTTTTTTTCTTTCTTTGCCTTTTCTTCTACTAGAAATTTGTCTCTTTTTTTATATTAAAATACTTTTGTAATTCGATTATCTGAAATTCATATTTGTTATAGATACACGCAAACATTTGACATTAATTTTTCGCGCAAACATTAGACATTATTTTTCAACTCAAAGATTAGAAATCACCTAAATCAATTAACTTGATCAAAGAGATGGAAAAATTATTTAATTAAAAATTTCATTTTATCCTTTGTAAATAAAATAATTTTAATTTTTTTAGAGGAATATTTTTAATCTATACTTATAAATTTTTAGCTTAAAGTTAATCAATAATTGATTGGTTTTTCTCTCAACTAATTAAAAAGCATGCATGTAATCACCTTTCTAATTAATTTTTCATATTAAATATATTTTCAATAATATAAATTGAACTATGAACATACATATCTATGAAAATATTTAATTTATTATTTTTATACTGTTAGAGATAAACTTTTTCATAATGTGAATTTTAATTTATAATAAAAAAAAATTAATTAATTGAAATTAGAAAGAAAAGTGAAAAAAGTTTCTGTTAAAAAAATGGAAAATATTACAAAACAAAAAGTTAAGTATTTCTAAATTTGTTATCCACTATCTTAATAAGATAGTAGGGATTACAGAATTATTTATAAATAAGATAGTAATAATTAGGAAATTGGCAAGAAATAAGATAGTAGGGATTAGGAAATTCGCTAGAAATAAGATAGTAGGGATTACGAAATTGGCTAGAAATAAGATTGTATGGATGAGGAAATTTGCTATAAATAAGATAGTAGGGATTAGGAAATTGGCTAGAAAGAAAATAATAGTGAGGAAATTGGCTAGAAAGAAAATAGTAGTGAGGAAATTCGCTAGAAATAAGATGATGAGTTTCTTGAAAAGACTAATACTTTTTACAGAGAGGAATTTGAAAAAATAAATCAGAATATGGAATCATATCACTTATTTAAACACTATATATTTGATAGTGAAGAAATTATGCATAACACATGTTTGCTATTAGGAACAGATTTCAAAAAAAATATGTTTAAAATTTATGAAGACCTAATATTTGATAGGAGGACAATCAAGGTGACTTTAGATGATTTTATATACTATCAAGCAATGACACGCAGGCCACACAAACCAAAAAATTAGGAATAAAGAGTAGCACAATAATATTAAAATTTTGAATTAAGAATCATAAAATCAAAAAAATAAAACAAAAAAAACTTGGCTAAATTTATTTTGTTTCATTTTTTGTCGCGCGAAGAGTTAATAAAAATAGAGAAAACAATAAACAACAAAAAAGTAAAAAATTAACCACAAAAAAATGAGTCAAATAAACTTACAAATTACTTTAAACCTTAAAAATAAAAGATAAATTAAAAAATAGATTAAAAGCCTTTTTCATGTGACTCAAACACTATCGAATTGAATGAAATTTAAAAAAACTAGTTCTTATAAAATTAGTTGCCATAATAAATAGGTTAACAAGAGCCATAATTTTAACCTGAAAAATAAAAAATCAATTAGATGATAGATTAAATATCCATTTAACACGACTTTAACACAGTTAAATTGAATGAAATTTAAAATAAACAGATCTTAGAATAGCAATTACCACAAGAAGTAAGTTAGCAATAGCACTTTTCCTTCTCTGGTTTACTATAAAATTAAGGCTTAAAATAAAATGAACAAAATAAATTAGTAGAAAACTTTATTGAAAGCGAAAATTAATAGAGAAAACTCAGTGACTTAGAAATATAATACTATAAAAAATTTAAAAAAGAAACCTTCAAGGATTCAAGTCATCAACTTGAAGAATAAATAAAGTCTTTGATAGGTGATCTTTAACAAAGCTAAAAATAATAATTATTTTTAATTGAAGAAAATTAAAAAATATCTGCAAATGCTAACGATTATAAACTATTGGATATTATTCAAAAGAAAAATAATTAATAAGATTTTTGTAAAATTTAGTAATAGCTTAATATTCAAAATTAGAAAAATAGGCATTTAAATAATTTTAACTCAGAAAATTATAACTAATTTATTAATAGAGCAAATTAAATTAATTAAGAGTAATCTTAGTATGACTAGCAAAGCAATAGCAATTTTAATTATTAATAAAGTTAGGAAAAGCAAATAATAGACCTCTATTTTTAAATTTGTAAAGTAGAACTAGAAAATGCTGAATAAAAAATGAAAATGTTTTTCACACTTTATCCAAATTATAATCCTTAATAAAATTTAATCCAATAAAATAATTTACATTTATGAATGAATTTTATTTTATTTTTTAATTTTGCTAAAAATAATTTATGAAAATTACTTGCTTGCTTATTATCATTTTTATTATTAAGCTTAAATAAAATTGTATACTTTGTTGAATTTATTTGAAAATCTTATTTAACAAAATTAGAATTTTCTAACAAATATATTTTTAATTGTATATTTCAAAGTTAAATTTCCGTAAATCCTCATTAATTCTCACCAGCATAAATTTTCACGATATTTTCTGAATATTTATAAATAAACTATGCATGCTTATATAAAAAATACCACTCTCTTATTATATAATATAAATTTGTAGGGAAGAAATACAAACAAACAAAAATAATATTAATAAAAATTAGTAAGATATAATTAATAATTTTGTTTTTTTTAAAAATTTTTATTTTCATAATATATTATTTCAATTCAAATTTATATTTGTAAATGATAATAAATAAATAAATAAATAAATAAATAAATAAAGTAACTGGATTTAGGAATTATTTGTGGATAGCTAAGATTTTTGTTTCAAAGAAATTCTATATTTATTATATTTATTTTGCAAAATTAATTGTAAAATATTTTATTTAAAATTTAAAAATAATTATGTAGATTATGTATATGAATGTATAAGTTACATTTAGTATTTTATAAGTTATTAATTAATATATTAATCAAATTAATCAAAATGAAAGTTATTTTTTATGATTTTTTAGTGATTTAATTTTAGCCTGTTTTTCAAATACTTAAAAGTACTAAAAATGTTACATAGAAAGCTCTTATATCAGAAAAATTAATACACCCAGACCCATCTTTTCTAGATTTTTTTTATTTAGATCCAAAACATATTTAGCAATCCTAGTCTGTCCATTTATTCTATTTCAATATTCTATTTATGCAAGATGCGCTAGACTGAACACATTAATTCTTTTGTGTATTAACAAAGTAATTTAATCCTTTACAAGAATGGCAATATGAATCAGTTAAATATTCATTAGTGGCACAATCACAGTTAGCAACCTCACAAGAGGGTTGCTAGCCTTACCAATAACATCCTTTTGGCAATCTGTAGCTTAAAGAGCAAACTCTAGAACACAGCAAATTTCCCTCACCACAAGAAATTTGTTAAACACCTGGGGAAGCTGCAATAGCAAATTATAAGAGGATGAAAGCTGTTAAATATAAACACTTTTTCATGAAAAATATTTTACTTTAGTAAGAAAAACTAGATTAAGGTAGTTATTTAATTTGTATAATTGATGTGGAAAATACTTAAAAAATATCAAATTTATCGATACTTATCAAAATTAAACAAAAAAAAATTTATTAATAAAAAAGTAAATCTTCCTTAAAAATTAGTTCAGGAATATCATTATTAATTAATTTAATAAATATAAGCAAGTATAGACATTTTTTTTTAACCTTTTCTGATATTTTCTAATAATTTATTATTTGAAATTATCAACAAACATTTACAAAACAGCAATAATATTATGCATACTTTATGTAAATCGAAGATGATTTTAATCAATTGTAAAGTTGTTAGATATCGCTCGCTGTTTTCAATATAAGTTTTAAAGAACATTTTTATCAAATATCACTAATAGATTATCTTTCATTACTTTTAGTTAATTTTATTTTCTTTCATAATTTCGATAAATACTTAAAGCATTAAAAATGAATTGATAACATTTTAAAATTAATAAATAAAAATACCTATTTTAAAAATTAATTTAAATAAATACATTTAACACATTAATTTATCCTGTTTTAATAAAAATAGGAAAAAGAAAAAAAATTTTGAAATAATTTTATTTTTTACTTTTTTAATAAACAAAATTTAGGATTTTAATAAACGAAATGAAATTTATCTTTTGTTCTAATTTTCATCTTTATAAAATTAGATATTTAAATTTAAATAAAATTATATTATTTGAATGATATTTGTAATTTTATGTGAACATTTGATTAATATATAAAAATTAATAACATATTATATTATATAATTACTACAAATTTTAATAAAAATGATAATTTTGCAATATTCTTTATTTAGTTCTTATTTAAAATATAAATATTTAATTTTTCACCTTTAATAAATTTGTTTGCTTTTTTCTTTCTGTACCATTGTTTCTACAAAAAATAAGTTCATAAATACTAAATTTAGTTTCTTCTTTAAATTAAAGTTAGTAAATATCAATTTTTCTTTAAGTAAATAATTATTTTTTAGGCTTATTGCATACTAAATATTTGCTTGGCTTGGAATATGATAGGCAGGCCTTTTTCTGATAGGTGAGAACCAACTTTTAATAATTCCAATTGTTAAATCCTTCCTAAATAATAAAATTTTATGTAATTTAATAGAAAATAATGTAATACTTTCTAAAGTATCCTTAATTTTATTTTGATTCGAATCAAAATTCTTACATTAAATAATTATTAATTTTTGATGAAAAAAAAAGTAAACTCAAATCACTAAATAAATTATTCATTTAATCAAAGCTTTTAATTTTAGCTCAAAAAATCATAAAATCTATTTGATTACAACAATCATTTAAAAATATATTCTTTATTTTAGTTTAAAATATTATTATATTCTGTAATCCCTCTATAATTAAGACATTAAGATATTAACAGCAAATTTCTTCATTTAATTACCGTAGAATTTTTATTTTGAAAAAATATAGTTTTTTTGAAATATCAAAAAATAATTGAATTTATATTAGCTAGTTAGTTATAATATTTAGAAAAAATTTGTAAATAAAAATAATAAAAACACTGTCTGTTTGTCTATTTAGTTAGTTAGTACGAGGAAATCTTTCAAATATTATTTGGGATAAATTATGTAAATAAATAAAAAAATATTTTTAGAAATAAAATGAATTATATAATCCTCCAAAACATGCAAAACAAGTAATGTAGATGATATACATATTCCATCAATTATAATAATAAGTTTATTATTTATCAAAATATTTTAAGTAATAAATAATAGTTTTTTAATTAAATCAGAGGAGCAATAAAAGTAAACCGAAGAAAGAAGCAATGAGAACATTAGCAGAGGTTGAGCATGAACCCTTAACAATCTTTTAGTTGGTACTTCCAGTACAAGTATTGCAATCATTAACTGTCCAAGCGTTAGTACCTCTATTAAGGCATGAGTATGAAGATTAAACACAAGCAGTTTAGGCAGTGTTGGCAAAATAAGTAGCTCCCTTGCAAGATGCACAATAAGCATCAGTAAGCTTAGTAGTAGAACAAGTACATTCACTTACAATACAAGCACCAAAATTACCTGAGTATGTGCAACCAGTAGGTAAGGGGAATGAAGCGGGACAAGCACTTGTACATGCAGTACCAGCAGTACCAGTGCAAGGAACATTTCCTGTACCAGCAGCAGCCAAAATAACTTAGAGTAAAGCTAAGGAGACGATGATTTATTTGATAGCCATTTTTTTTATTTTTTATGTTTATTTGAAATTGCTTGTTTGTTTGTTTATTTATTTATTTATTTTTATTGATTTATTATTTTTTATATAATTTTATAAAATCAAACAGCTGCATATAAACTAGCAAACTTGATATGTTTGCTTAAAATAGATGGTAATATAAACATATAAAAACTTATAACTGAATGAATTTTGAAATTAATCACAGATTTAATCAAAAATTAAAAAGTGTAAAGATATAATTTTTTATATTAAAATTAGAAATATAGACCTCATCTGATTTAATCTGATATGACCTAAATTAAAAATTCAAAATAAAACTATAATTTTATTTCATCATCGCTACCATCTAATATTCTTTTATTGATTTTTCTAAGAAAATAATTTCTAAAATAGTATGTATGTTTTTTGTGTATAAAAAAAATATTTTTCGAATATTGTCTACCATTTTTATTCGTTTCAAAAATATCATATTTAATACATCCATCTATGTATACTTTTCATTCTGAGATAAAACAGGGGGGAAAATTTAGATTTAATAGTTTTGATAATATGGAGTTGTAAGTTAAATAGATGTTAAAAATTGATATTTTGTGACTTAGTAACTGAGTGATTTTCTTTTTAAAAAAGTAAAATAATTTGAATAGAATTTAGAAAGATTATCGAATTGGTGATTTTGTTAAGTTTATCAGTGATATTTGATAACAAAAAAAGATCTAAAGGAATCAAATGATTCTGTCTATTTGATTATTATTATCATTTCTAAACTAATTGGTCGATGATTAAATATCTAGTAAAGAAAATTTTAATTATATCATATTATATTTACATTCAGAAAAACCTTAACAAACCCCACTAAATCAAAAAATAAACTTCTGTATTTTACCATTAATTTTGGAAACAATTTCTTACTTTTTTTACGTTAAAGCTAATAAGACTAAAGTAATGGCAGAAAAATATTGCAAAAAAAGATGTTAAATGAAATATTAAAACATAACTAAAAAAAATATATATATTTATAAATATGAGGTAAGTGATATATTTAAAGATCCTTAAAATATAAATTTTAATTTTAGTGCATTTGAAAAGAAACAAATATTGGTTGGGATAATGTTTTTAACCTTAAGGTTTTTTATCTAATATCATTAACTCTAGTTATATACTCTAAAGTATAAATCTAAAATATTTGAATTATACTTAAATTCTTGTGATAAATAAACTAATTTAAGCTTACGAAACATCTATACACATATTATTAAATAATTTATAAATGATAAAATAATTTTATGAAGTTTTTTTTGGCTTCTCGAATTTTGATATAAAATCTTTAGATGAATTTTTGGTATTTTGTACATTTGAAATGAAGTTAATATAAATACTTTATTTAGACTTATTTTAGTTATAAACACTTATTGTAATTCAGTTTGTAGTAAGATTTATTTGCTTAAATAGAAATAAAAGTTATGTGAATAGTTTTCTGATAAGAAAACTAAATTTTTTATGCCTTTTTTTCTTAATTATTTTCATAAACTAATCTAAGCCAAATAAAAACTAAAAAAATACATGTGAACCAAAATGATATTAAATATGTTAGATAATATTATAAAAATTAACTTTATTTTTTTTAGATGAATACAGGAAAATCTTAATAGAATTAGCTAGATAGACATTTTTAATATTTTTTGTTTTGAGTAAAAATTAACTTTTCATATTATTTAACATGAAGCGCTAAAAAAAACAATTTTTTTGTTTAATTTGTTTTGAAAATTTTATATTTGAAATCTAAATAACAATCTATGAAGCTAAATTAATATTTTCTAATTTTTAAATGAAAAACTATCAAATACTTGGATCTAAATCTATTATTTTAAATGTAAATAATCAATTTACTAAAAGTAAATTGTATTATTGTATGAATATTTTAATAAATATGTTTATTTTATTTCTTAGAGCATGTTTAATACAAACAAATATTATTCTTTCTCCTTCTGTTTATATATAGCTCATAAAAAAGAATAACTCTTATTCAGCGACTTTATTTTCAATTTTGATTCTGATAATAACTGGTATCATCAAAAATTAAATTTGAAAGAAAGAAAATTTATGATTAATTAAAAATAGTAGAGTAGATGACTTTTGCACTTTCAATCTGTAAAAATTGTAAGCATTTAATAAATTTTTTTAATTTTGAGTTTTAATAAATATGAACAAAAAATATCTTTAGTTTAATATTTTTCCATCTCTTAACTATTTAAGAATTAGTGGTTTTAAAGAAGGAAGGAAATAAATAAATAGAGTTACTTATTTAACTTATAAAATAAAAGCTTTTAGCTTAAAAAGTAAATAATTATTTTAACTGAATAAAATATTATTTATCTTATTAAAGCTATTTAAACATTTTATATTCGCATAGGTAGATAGATAATATTTAGTTTTAAGTTTAATAAAAATTGTATTTCATTGTAAATGAGCAACTAAAAATGGAAATTTATACAATAAATAAACAAAAAATTGCAATTAAGTTTTTATTTTATATTATAGAGGGAGGCATACTTAATAAAATTATTTCTTTTAATGCTTCTATATAGAGTAAAATCAAATATTTAAAAATTTATTCTAAAAATTCTAACTTTATACCTACCTCTTAAAATGCTTCTTAAAACTCCTCTAATATAGTAAGAAAAAGTATATAGGATATCGTCGTAAAATGATTCTCACATCAAGTAAAACTCAAATAGATTTCATAGAAAAATTAAGTTTATTTGCTTTATGAAAGTATAAAAAGTTGTCAAATAGAATTATATTTTTTGAAGTCTAAACTCATCTGAATTACACTTAACAAAAAGAATTATGTCAAAATTCACAAAAATTATTAAGTTTTTAATCATTTGATTTAGTGTAAGGTATTAATAATTTTACATCAAAATTTTTCAATTTTATAAATAAATTTTTTTTATTTTTACTATAAAAGATAAGAGCCTTATAGCTTTAAATGTTATATGCAACTTTTCACTTAAATTTATTTTTTTCAAAAAAATGATATTTTTAAAGTATAACAAAAATATCTTAAAAACATTAGTGTTATTAATATATTAAAAGCACTAAATATTAGATTAATATTGAGTGATTACTAACTATATTTCAAATATTATTTTTTTAAACATTCATACATTGATAGCATTTTTAGTGTAGTAAATATTTAAGTGATTCTTATAAATTTAAGCATTGATTATGTTAGCATTAAATACACATAATATAGTCATAATATTTATTATAAAGACTTATAAAAATAAATTGCATTCTCATATTTTCATATATTATAGAATAAAAAAAAACTTTTTGAAAGAAAATCTCTAATCAACTTAGAAGAACAGGAAGCAAATAATGGTTTCGAATAGATTAGAAGTGACTGATTATTAAGATTTTATTTAAAACTTTAAAGACTTTTAGAAATCTGTTAAAAACTAATTATTTAATCAAAAAGTGCATCACAAAAAAGTCAAATTATAATTTTGTGTTTTTACAAACTGAAAAGCTAATTATTATACAGTAAAATAGATAAATTAAAAATTTACCATCAAAATTATGAAAATTTAAGTTCAAAAAATATTAGCTATTCTATAATTTTTTATCTTCAATATATTATTCTTAAAAAAGTAAGCAGCTATTTCAAAAACAAAAAAATGAAAGTTTTTTTTTTACTCAAAATAAACTTGAAATTATTTTCCATATAAATTTAGAGATAATTTATAAAAATATTTAAGTTTAAAAACTCTTTATTTAGTCAAATATTAATTGATTTGAAAGCAAAAGATAAAATATTTTAGTCATAAATAATAATGAATGATTGAATTGTATGTAAAATATCCATTCTAAAACTCATTCTTTTAATCCAAAATAAAATATAATAAATGTATTATTTTTATCATTAAATTCTCTTAAAAAAAAGTATTTTAAAATATATTTAAAGATTTTAAAATAAGTAAGAATTACTTTATTAGTGTTTTTATTAATCATCTATTAAAAGATTTTAAATGCCTAATTCTAACAATTAAAGTAAATTTATTTTTGCAAAATAATTTCAATTTTATTTTCTTTTAAAATATAAATATTTTTTAATTCTATTTAAACAAAATTCTAAAAATTATTGAAATAATTTTTCAAATTAATTTCTCAATAGATAATTAATTTCCCTTTTAAATAATTTAAATAGAAATATAATGAAAATTAATTAAATTTAGAATAATTCTTATTTGTATTAAATTAGCTTTTAACTTTAATTAATTAGACACTTTATTGAATAATAAATATAATATCTTTAACTTTATAATTATTATTATTATTATTATTATTATTATTATTATTATTATTATTATTATTTTTTAAATTATATTTATTTATCTGTTTGTTTAATATCAATCAAATTATTAATAGTTTTTGCATAATGATTATTATTAGAAATAATTAATATCAAAAAAATAACCTTTATTTATTTCAAAGTAGATAATTTAATTAAGCGAAAATGAAAGAAAGGACTAAGGAAATAATAAATATTTTTGAAAGTAAAATATTAAGCATTCAAGTGTAAAAATAAAACTGATTTTTAGTATATTAAATTGTACCTTGAGTAAGCTTTATACTCTAAAGCATAAATACTATTGATTATATTATATTTAAAGAGAGAAGTCTTTAAGATTTAGTTTTGATAATATTTAATCTTCAAAATTTAATAATAAATTTACAAAAAGTTTGAGTCTTTTGAAACTCAATTTGTTTAGTAGCATTGATTTTTAAAGATTGAGGTTATATACCATATATATATTTACTCATTTGATAAATGCCATTAATTTAAGATCAGTTAGTCAAAAATACATGTTGATTATTAACAGCTAAGTACACCCAAAAGAAAAATGCAATTAATATAGTGTGGAAAAATGCTAATTTTTCTTTACTTATGTAGTTTTATTTGAAATATTCTCACTCTAAATTTGATGAAATTTTTGAATAACTACTAAATAAGCTAAATCGCAATGGAGGTCTCAGAGGTAATGCTTTGGGAAATATTTGTGTAAAGTCTTATTATTAATTAGGAGATTAATGTGTAATGGAAAGGGAAGTAACTAATATAAATTTTATGGATAGAAAGGATATTTCTAATTTATTAGCTCCAGTTAGCTAAGTTTAATAGATTATTGATATTTTTTAAATATTTATTGTGCTTTTATTACTTTTATTTCAAATTAAAAATTATTTTTTTAGAATTATGAATTAAATTTATCCATTTTATCTCTTTTTATATGAAAATAGTCTAAATTTAATCAAATTTTATCTATTGAAATATAATTATTTAAATCACAGCACTATTTATTTATTTCTACTTAAACTCCTTACAAAATAAAGCAATAACTTCTAATGATTGTTTCTTAAAGAAATACTATCATAAACTGAAAGCTTTGGAGTTCTAAAATTATTCATAATAATAATTTCTCTTTTGTTCTTAATATATTTATTTATCTTTCATATGATGATTGCCTAGAAACTCTGAACGAACAAAAAAAAATACTACTTTTTATCATTGTAAAGCTAGGTTTAATTCTTAATTATTATTTTCATGTAATATATTATCTAGTATTCTCTTGAGTTTTTGCTTTGTCTAGTATATTTAATGATAGACAAAATAATGTTCTGCAGTGATTATCGTTGTAAAAAAAGTTGAGACTAATTAGTATTTCAGTCATTATAATTTATGTCTTTGCTCTCCCTCCCTCTCTCCCTCTACAAACTTTTTTATATATTTAAAATTTTTTTTTGCTACTTATGAGGGGTTTATTACATTAATTTAAATAGATTTTTCAAAGTATATTTAAATATTAGTACAATTAGAAAATTTCAGTGCATTTTTTAAGATTTAATGAATTTAGAATTTACCAAAAATACATAATAATTAAATAATTTTTTTCTAATTATAAATTATCAGAAAGATGATCAGTAAATTTTTAATTAGAAAAATATTGAGTTATAGAAAGCGCTTATATTTAATTAAGATAAACTAAATTTTGCTGAAAAAGACAAAAGAATAATAATTTATAATTCATAATTCATACAAAAAATTGATATTTTAGAAATGGGAAATATTCTATAAGAAAAAGAAAAAATGGTTGAACATAATAAAGAATTGAATTTGGAAGATGTAAAATATATATTTACTGTTTTAAATTTATAGTTTAAGTTATTATCAATAAAAAAGCTTATTAACTCTTAGCTAAAATCTGAAAATGAAATAACACTTTATACTTAGTAAGCTATTAATCAATGAATAATAAGATTTGATTCTATTAAACTAAATAATTGTTTTCAAATTTAACCATTTTTTAATTTCATTTTGTTTCTATCTGCCAACTGAAGGATTTCAAAATTGAAAATTATCTATTTTATTTAATATATCACCTATTGATTGACATATTAATTTTATTAAAAGCTGTAATAAAATTGGTAGTGATGGTTCTAAAATTCTAGCTGAGGCTTTGATGTCTAAAAATAATATTTCTACCTTAAAGCTCTTCCTTATGTAATATTTTTTATATAAAAAAGAAAGATATTATTACTAATACAAAGCCCACTTTGAAAAATTGATTAAATATCTATTTTTTATCAAATCAATCAAACGTACATACATACCTACCAATCAATAAGTTTTTGGTGGTTTTTATATATTATTAAATAAATAACAATCCAAATACTTCTAGCGAATCTATGTGAATCTTTTTGCTAATATCTATCTTCTACATGAAAGCTAAAATTTATTTCTAAATAATCAAAAGGAATAGTAATATTGGCAATACTGGTTTAATAAGTTTAGCTTATGCTTTGGTAAAATGCACTAATCTTTCAAATTTGACTATTGACATTTCGTAAAAATAATTTATTTATAAAGTATTTTTTAGCTATCTATTAGCATATAAAGATAAATAATATTCTTTATAATTTGGCAACATTAATAAATGTGATTTTTTTGTTTTTTTAATAGATCAAAACTGTTAGCAATTTATTTACTATTTTTATTTTCATAATATTTTTGATTTTTTTCATACTTTTTTTATAATAAATCTAATTTTATAAAAATATTAAAAGATTTAACTCAATTGGAATTTTAGGTGTGTCTGAATTAGCTCAAAAATTACCAGATTGCTAAAATATCACAACATTGAGAATAAATATTGAGTACTAAAATTTCTTAGTTATAATTTAATTATAGAGAAAGAAATAAAAAGACCAAGCCTTTAAAAGCTAACTATTTTTAACTATTTATTTAATCTAATTCTCAATCTTTTACTTATTTTTTGTGCACATATTTTCTTTTTTACTTCTCTATCTCTTTATTAATATTTATTCTGAGTTTAATTATATTATAAAAATCAAATTTTAAATAGTGGAAATTCAATATAAAATGAAGGAGTGTTAGCTTTAGGTTAGGGTATAGTAAAGTGTAAATTTTTATCATATTTGGCATTAGGTATAAGGTAAATATATATTATTAACTTTCTTTAAATTTTTCTTCATGTCTTTAGTTTAAATTTTGTGAAATTAATTGGTAAATTTATTTACTATTATAAAAGAGATTGTTTAATTCTGCCATCAGGTCTTATAAATTTTAGTATTGCTCTTAATAATTGCCCTAAGCTCTCTCAAATAAAAATATTATATTTTAGTCCAAGGTAAAATTGTTTATTTTATATTTTAATATATTTTAAAGTGCAAATTAAATTCAGCATTAAATTATATAGACAACTACCTTTTATTTATTAATTTTTCTTATTAATTAATAATGAATAGCTAATAATACTTTGTAAGTTTTCGCCAAAAATTTATTAAAATAAAGAGAGTAGTTGAATGCTATGTTAATTGAATTTATAAAATAATATATTCTAAAATTTATTTGTACATAAGATATATCAATTAAATGTTTCAAAACTCAGTATTTCTAATTTTTACTGAAAAATTATTCCATTAAAAAATTTTTGTTTATTTATTTGTTAATGAATTTAAAATTATTTAAGAATAAAAACTATTTTGTATATTTTAAGTTTTTATTGATAAAAAAATTTTTTTTACTTTTTTCAATTTACATTTCCTTATTTCTTAAAAGTTCTAATCGAAACAGTTTCCTATTATTTTTAATTTTCAATTTAAATATTTGAAAAAGGCCAGCAAATTTCTTAATTAGTAATATATTTATAAAAGAACAAAAAAAATTTAGCTTTAATTGATAAAAGCTAAAATTTTGATATGATGCGCCAACACCATATTAAGATTTTTTTATAAAATAAAAAAAAGTAAAATTATTTTTTAATTTTATATACTAATTATTTTAAACTAAATAGTAGCTTATTTATTAACTTTGAAGTACTTTTTTAAAAATTAATTTTCTATGATTCTATTTTTTATATAGAAAAATCATTGTTTAATGCATCTGATGTAAATGAAAGTTAGGCTTTTTATTTTTAAAAATATGTTAAAAAGTTATTTTAAAAATATGAAAAATGCAGCTCACTAAATATTCCAAAAAAAATTTTTCTATTTAAAGTTATATAGATGTAAATATTTCATTAATGTAAATAGAACTTATTTTTTTAATTTTGATAAATTTCCTTTGAAAATCAATGATATTTTACAAATTTAAGTAAAAAATTTTTTATTTCTAACACTCTATTGAGCATTAATTAGCAAAAATTTTCACAAAATTAATAAATATTTTATAGCACCAATTTAGCCTTCTCAATACTTTCTTAATTAATAAGGATATTGCAAAAATGTTTATGAAAAGTGTCTTGCTGATTTACTATTGCTTTTACTAGATTTTATTTACTCAATCTAATTTTATAATGTAATAAAAAAGAACTTAATTTTATTTTTAAGACAATTTAAGGGTTTATGGACAGAAATTAAAAGAAATTTCCAAAAAAGTTCCACAAAACATCTAATAATTTTTTCTAATTTATATCAATTATCTCACTAATCATTACTTTGATAAAAATTAATACAATTTTTTTATTTACAAAGTTAATAAAAATAGTGAAAATTTATTCTAAAGGAAAAATTTTAGTAATAATTTTAATTAAAAATTTTAATCAAATTTTTTTAATATTTTTTTTTAATTAGTAACCTTATATAAACTTTTCAAAATTGAACGTTTACTAAGCTAAATTTACAGATATAAATAAATAGTAGAAATTTTTTAAAAATTAATTTATATAGAATTAGTTTATTTATATTCAGAACAAACATGTAGGTTTGCTTGATAATATTTGAAAATATAATTTTTATCAACTTATTTTCAACTGGAAATAAAAGAGTTAATCATATAGAGAGCAAATTAAGGTTAATCCATGGGAACTTAATGTCCGGCTTAGTAAACAATGAGGAACTCTAAATTCTCAGCTTTCTTAAATTTACCAGCTGCCTATCCATTTAATTTGTAATCAGAATATTTAGCATTTTAGAATTCAGTTTAGTGAGACCATTTCATTGAGTCAGTCCATGCGATACCTCCACTTTTATGAATAATAAAATATGTTTAATAGAATGAAATCAAATTAATTAGCTAATTATGTTTAATTAATAAATTATTGTAATAACTTACAGGTAATTGCATTAGAAATCTTAATCACCGCTGTATACTAAAACCTTAATTCCACTTTCAAGAACATAAGCGACCTTATCAGCAAGATTGACGATTTCATCATGAGAAAGAGCAGCATAAACAGTGTTTGAGCACTCTTACCAAGTTCTACCTGAAACACCTAGAGCTGACTTGACGTCATTTCTGGCTAAGAAATTGTCAAGGTTTGTCATGTTATAGCATAATGAACCGAGGCATTACTTTCTAATGTCATAAACATTGAACTTGGGAGTTTGACCAAAGCCAACTATTGACTAATAACCTAAACCACAAACAGTGTTAGTAAGAGAAAGAGGAGCATTGATAGAAATCAAAGCTTCGCAAGTTGCCAAAACAGGTTTAGTGAAAGCATAGTATTATAATCCTGAGATTAACTTATTTTCGTAAGCATAAGTACCATAAGCAGGATTTTACAATTTAGGAGTGACCTATTTTAAGAAAGTTAGTTATAAATTTAATAAAAATATTTGAATAAGATCAATCATTTTTTTTAAATGAAAGATAAATTTACCCATCCATTGCCAATAGCAAGACCTTATAAATTAATTTTGGGATTTTTTTATTTGGCTAATTCTGCACCAATAGCAGGAATGTAGTGTCCTGCATATGATTCACCAGTTAAGAAGAGAGGTCTTCCTATGTATTAAGGATTTTATTGCAAGAATCCGAGGAGGAAAGCATAGAAATCTTCGGCAACTTCATCTTCATTTCTTACTAATTCATCGTTGGCAGCTTTTGAGAAACCAGTTCCAACAGGTTGGTCAACAAAAACAAGATTAGCTTGATTATTCCAAGAATAAGGATTGCTATCTAATGTTTAATTGTCATTAACAGTGAAAGGACCATTTTCTAAGAAAAGAGCTAGTTCAGAAGAGCAACCAGGACCACCAGTCAACCAAATGACCAAAGGATCAGCAGTGGCATTTCTTCTAGATTCAAAGTGCCAATAGAAAATATCACTGTCCTTACCAATATTTATGAGTCCAGTAGTGTATGTTTCATTTAAGAACAAAGGATTTTATGTGCAGTAGCCCAGAGCTAGTAAAGCAAATAAGACTATGGCTTTTCTCATTATTTTTTCTATATTAAATTAATTAATTTATTTATTTTTATTATAAAAACCTTATATAAAGCTAGCTCATATTTAATGCATTTTTTTGATACTCTAATCAGAAATTTTATAGTAAATATTTAAAGAATAATTAATAATTTTCATAGCTAAACCTTTAAAAAATTATAAAAGAATTTGAATATAAACTAAGGAATTGCCTTATTGAATAAATTTATATCTTTTATCAAACCCATCAATAAATTGAAGTAACTATTTGTCATAAATAAAAAAATGTTATTCTAATTAATTTAAACAATTTAATGATAATTTTACCAAAAATAAATTTAGAAATGATATATAAATTCAATTAAAAAAAATCTTTTTTCATTATTTAAAAAATAAATAAGAATTTTGAAATAAATAATTAAATTTTTCGTACTAAATTACTTATTTTAGCTTTTTTATTATTATAAAATTATTAAAATAAAAAATTATTTTTTAAATTTAATAAAATCATAAATTATAGAATAAAAAATAAATTAAAGACTAAAAATTGACTATTTCAATAAGATGAATTTGTAAGAAATAATTTAAATTTATTTAATTTTTTAAAACAAAGTTAAAAAAATACTTTCCTTTATTGCTGACTTATCAAATCTTTATTTGATAAGAAATAGAATTATAATAGAAGAAATGATAAGTCAATTATTAAAATATAATTTTTTTGGTCAGAATCAATTGGTCATTTCATAATTAATTAATTACCTATTTTTTAATTTGACTTAACTTTTTTTTGTTTTTTAACAATTACTTATTCTTTAAATTTGAAATAAAATCAAAAATAGCATATAAAAAGTAATGGGTAAAGCTATCAGTAAAGCTGTTTTTTTTTAGCCTCCAAGTAATTCAAGTTACAATTCAAAAAAAGACTTTTGGATTGATAAGTTGATATTTGTCAATGAAGACTTCAGCACAGTTTAAAATGAAAACAGTATACCTTGCTTATACTGTCCTTATTAATACCCAAATACCAATCAAATATCCAATAAACTCTTGATATTTTTCCATGGTACTGGAAATGATATTGGATAAGACCATCATTATATTTCTGAAATGCGAAATCACTTGTAGGTAACTGTTTTAGGAGTTGAATATCCTGGATATGGAGTTTATAAAGGTAAACCTACTCCCGAAGGCTTACAAAAAGACGCATTAACTGTGTATAAATTCGCTTTATAATGTTTATTGTATCCTGTCGAAGATATAATAGTTGTTGGTTTATCAATGGGTACTGGGCCTGCTGCTTATTTGTCTTCTCAAGTTTAGTTTAGTCTTTTAGTGCTTTTAATGCCCTACATGTCATGGAGAGATTTAGCTAAAGACAAAGCATCTTTTGTAGGAAATCTAGTTCCAGAAGAATATTTCAATAATTTTGAAAACATCAAAATTGGTCAAAATAATTGCAAAATGCTCATTATTCATGGTGAAAAAGATGAAATAATTCCTGTAAAGCAAAGTAAAGAAATGTAAAAATATTTTGAAGGCAATTAGAATGTCAAATTTATGTTTCCCTCAAACATGGGTCACCTATGGCATGATATATACTATCATTCAATATTCCCAATTAAAGATTTTCTTTATTAACATAATATTCAATCTCACTAAATTTCTGATGAGCACTCTTAATATAAATTACAAAAATTCAAAGAAAGATTCTATTGATATCTTTATTTAGTTATTGCGTATCTATGGATATTTATTATCTAAAAATAATAAATATTATTAATTTTTTAACATTCTATAAATACATATTCTAAATACTACTTTACATTTGACAAATCAGTTTTTGAGTTTTCCCAGAAAAACTATCTAAATCAAATTAGAAAACACACAAAATGCTAGTTTTCATTATCAATTTTTAAGTTTTTTGTAAATCAATACTATTAAATAATTATAAAACTCAAAAAAATTGTTGACTTTCATTCCTTAAAAATAGCATTGTATTAGCATATTTAAATGAAATTACTCGTTTTACATTGCGTAATTAAATATTAAGTATGTAATAGTTAGGTGTTGTAATTACTTTATATTAAAAGAATAACTTTTAAATTTCTAATAAATATTTTAAAATATTTAATAATACAAATATATTTTTATAATTAATTAAATAAATAAACAAATTCAATCTCATATTGAAAATATTTTAAATCTAAAGTTTTTATTATTTCATGTTTCTATTTTGTTATGAGGAACGATAATGCTGAAATTTGTTTTTTATTCTTTCTTTTTCTTAACAACTAAAGATATCTTTCTAACTACGAACTTTTCAAAAAGAATGTTAACGATTGCACTAGCAATTGAAATTCCTAGAATAACAAGCAAAAAGTTAAAAGGCATTTCGGATTAAGCTGGTTAATTTTCTAATTTAACTTCTTCAAATATCTACAAATTTAAATGAATTTTTATTATATTAATAATTATAATAAATAAATCATACGTTTAAGAAACTGCGAGTAAAGCTATCTGGAATAAGCTATACGTAAAAGGAAAGTAAAGTAATAAAGACTAAAGTTATAGTGAACCATTTATTTGTGAAGAATTCTTTTTTGAATGGTTTACCAATAGAAAAGGCAATGCAAGTAGAGATATACTAGAAATTTGTGAAGAAAAATAGAGTCTAATTTTAAATTGAAAATTTTATTAATTAATTTAAAAGCTTATTATAAAATGGTTTATTGTATATAAAATATTTAAATATCTAAATATAATTAATAGAATTACTATTTAAGAAGCTTTAAAAAGTGCATTTGAAATTAAAAAAAATATTAAATTTAAGGAAATAATTCTTTTTTTATTATTAATAAAATAATTAATATTTACTGTAGATTCATAGCAACTTTTTCTTGCATCTTCATTATCAAGATCATCTAAGTAATCATGAGCATCTTGAACAGACATATACCAGCTTTAGGCTCTTAAGACAAAGAACATAATGACCTTAACAATAAATAATTATCAGCAATTAAGTTTTAATTTATATAAATTTACTTGGAATCCTCCATTTAGTAAAGTCATGCCAATTACTGAAATGAGAACAGGGAAAGAAACAAGGTTAGAACCAGGAACTTACTTGGACAAAGAAGGATAGGAATCAGTTAAACCCATTAAGAAAGCAAGAGGAATAATAATAACTATATCCCAATATAAGAATTGCATATCACCTGGAAGAGAGTTAACTGTGTACAGTAAAGTTGTAGTGAAAAACTAAATCATGGAATACAAAGCCATGAATTTAAAGCAAGAAAAACTAGTGACTAGAGCAGCTCTACCCTCTTTAAGCAGCTATTTTATTTAATACAAATAATTAATCTGTTTATTTACATTCTTGCTTTTTTTATAATAATGAATTAGTTATAGGTTTTATTATTTACTTCTACTACACATGAAATATCCTATATCTTTGAGGTAAAAGGAGCAGCTATAGATGCTTCTGCTTCAGACAAAGAAATACCAACATCTGCAGTTTTCAAAGCACCACAATCATTAGCGCCATCACCACACATTCCGCATGTAGGTTTCCAAGGTAAGTCTTACAATTATTATAGTAATAAAGCCTTTTCTTCTGGTCTCATTCTAGCAAAAATTTAAGTCTTAAGCAACATTGTTCTTAAAAGCTAAGCTTTTTCAGATGTCTAAGTAGATTCATGAATAATTTTAGAGAAAGCTCTTCCTGTTATAGCAAGAGTATAGCTTTCATTGCTTTCTTTCCATGGTAAATAATCTTCATCTTAAATTATTTTTAAAATATTTTATTTATCATAAATAAATTCATTTACAAATTAATAATTTTAAATAAGAAAAATGTAATTAAAAAGCAATAATTTTAAACAAATAAAATACCATTTAAAGCAGCAATTTCTTCCTCTTCTTATTCATTAATTTCTTTATCTGAAAACATAATGTCTTCTTCTTCAATATATTTTTTATCTCCTGTTGATTTTACATGTGAAAGATTACGAGAATTTTCAAAAATGCTTTTCTTGTCTTCGATTAAAGATTCCATTCCATGTTTTTACAAAGTTTCATCTTGTTATATCATTGAAATAGTTTTTGCTCTTTCTCTGTAAGATTTTTTGTTAGCCGGGATTATAATCGAATTCATTTAAATAATTGATTTTTTGCTTTAAGAACTCCTCTTTCTGTGAAATTTTGATATTCTTCTATCTTCTTCTTCTAAAAACTAAGCCTATTCAAATATTTTCTTTTCTTCCTCTATTTCTGGAACATTATCTTCTTAGTATTTAACTACTCCACCAACGGGCTCTAAATTGTCTTCATTTAAAATTTTGTTTCCGTTTTCAAAATCTTTCCAAACTATTCTATTGTATTACTTGGGATCATCACTTATATCACCAAAGTAAACTCTTTTATTTTCATCAATAATCTTACATTATCTACCTACACTAATAGCTGTTAAGGCATTATCGCCTGTAACCATAATAGTACGTATGTTGGCAGATTGAAGTTCTTAAATAATGTCTGTAGTAATAGGCTTTAATTTATTCTCCATAATCAGCAATCCTGCAAATGTTAATTCATTTTCAACTTCATCTCTCTCAACTTTTTATATTTATTATTTGTCCATGTTCAAAATTTTAATACCAAAAGCAAGAACTCTAAACCCTTTTCTGGCGTAAAAGTCAAGAACCTTTAAAAAATTAAAGCATCCAATTAAAATTAAAAAACAAACTATTTTTTTTGCAATTTTCAAATAAAAAAATTTAATTTATTTTTTTATCTTGCAAGCAAATAAATATATTTAAAATTCTGTGAATATTTTGAAAAAAATTTTTTTAATTTTTAAATAAATTTGGAAAATATAAAAATATTCTAGAGTAATTTTAATAATTACTTCGTGGAAGTTTTAAGGAATAGTTTCAGGCTTGCATAATTCAAATATTTTTTCAGGTGAACCTTTGACATAAAGTCTATAGAACTCGTTTTATGCTAAAAACCTTTTAACAATTGTACTCATTCTCTATAGCTTAGACGAAAATTCAAATCTTTTTATAATTCCTATTTGTTAGCTGAACTAACTACTATAAATCAGGCTTTTTTCAGTTTAACTTTATTGGTCAGATTAGCTTTAAACTTACTAAACTACAGCCATGACAACTTCACTGAATTTATCTAAATTATTTTCAATCAATTCCCATTAAGTTGCTTCAAACATTTTAACTTCTAAAGGATCTCCTATTAACTCCCCATTAATTCTTGTTAAACCATGACAACTAGCCATGCATTCTTTTAAAACTACTTCTGGATCTCCTAAGTAAGTGTAGGGGTTTCCTTCTCCATATAAATTTAATTGCTCTGGGTTACCATTCATTTTTATTAACTTAGAACTGCCTAGTTTAACAGTTTATTCTTGCAATTTAGCAAATTTTATGTTTTTAGGATCTGAATATAATACAGGTCTTAATCCATACATGTCTAATCCTTCTTCAGTCAGAGTACCTGTTTTATCAAAGCACATAATAGTTACTTTACCACAAATATTCACCTGTTATTTATTAATTTTTGATAAAATTAATTTAAAATATAAGTTGATATTTAAATAAATATACCTTTGGAGGAGAGATACAAAATATTTGCTTCTTTCTTAATCTAGACATTGCAAAAGAAATACCTATAGAGAGACAAGTAGGTAATGCAGGAGGGACAGTGATTGTTATTAAATCTAAGCTGTTTAGAACTAAATCTCTAACATCTAAGTAACCATTATGGTATCCTCTAATCATAAATGGTAGAGAAAAGAAGAATCCAAATAAGGAAATTAAAGCAAGGACAGCTACAAATTTCAAAGAATCTACATAAAATGAGAATGAATTTTACTTTGGGTATAAAATCGATCTAACAAGTTAGCCTTTCATAGTATTAAAACTAGTCTAGCTAACTAATCCAAGTATGGGAACTTATCCCTTAAGATGATATCTTTTATATTAAAAATTTATTAAACTTATTTATCGAAATAAATTTCCTAATATACATACCTTGTTTCTATGCATTTAGTACCAGCGAATAATGTTGATTGTTTACCATCTTCGTTTGGATGATACTTATTATTGTTAAATGGCAAAGAAGATTTTATAATAGGAATAGATTCACCAGTTAGCATAGATTCATTCATAACGCAAGAGCCATTCAAAAGTATTACATCACAAGGAAGAATTTACCCATCTGGTATTTCAATTATATCACCTGGAACTAACTCCAAAGAGCTTATCTACTTTTTTACCTTTATGATATCTCTTTCAATTTTAAATTGTCCTTCATACTTTAAATTTTAATTAAAATTGATTGATTAATATTTCTCCTTCTTAACACAATTTAAAATTTAATTGAAAATCAGAATAAAAAGCGAACTAAAAGTAAATTTTATTGATAAGATTTAAATAGAATTCAAATTACTTATAATTAATAGAATTTTAATCAATTAATAAATAAAATTACAGGTTCAATATATTCTGCAGCTTCTCTGAACACAAAGACAGGAGTTTCGAAGAAACTCATTTGCTTTAGTTTCTTGTAATTATTTTTAGTTTCTAATAAACTAACAACAGCAGAAAGTAAAGATGTGAAGAAAATAACAGAAGCATAATAATAATATGGCTCAAGCATCCAAAGGGTTACACTAAAAATTTAAAAGATATAGAAAGGAGAGAGAACTTCATCTATCAATATTTTAACTGTGGATTTATCTGGGATTTCAGTGTTGTTTAATCCATAAATGGAGACCTATTATTTTAGATTTTCTTCACTTGGCACACCACGTCCATATTTTTCATATATTTAATTGTTAGTCAAAAGACTAAGAGCAAATTATATTGGATAAAAGCAGTTTGAATTTTGAATGTAGAAATATGTGTACAGTCTGAAGCTAAAAATCTATTTATTTATTTATTGTTTTATTAAAAATTGAATATTAATTAATTAGTTTATTTGGGTTCAAAGATAAATTTAGTTCTATTTTTAGATATAGCTATTGAAAATAATAAGAATTTCTTTATTAAATTTTATTTGTGTAAATTAAAATTTAGCTTAATAACAAACAAACTTTTTATGAGAATCAATAAAAAAATATTTACTAAATAGCTTTACTCTGGTTGATCTTGAAAAGCCATAGTCCTATTTTCAGTCTATACTAAAGAAATTGTGTTATCTGTTGTGTAAATAAAATGTTTTTTGTTAAATATTAAAACACTATTTAATATTTATTTATTTACCTGCAGAAATAATCTTCATAAATTGAGCCTCAGAAGATTTACATTAAACCATTTAAAGTCTTATCTTTAAATTTATACTCCAGCGAGTGAAAAGATAAAGTAAGCCTCCCGTGATAAAAAAAAGAAAATAAGAAAATATCAGCTTAAACTTTTATATCCTATAAGCCTAAATTTCTTTTATGATACCCTCTTCTTAGATATCTTCAGGAAGTACGAATTTCACATTTTATCCCAAGATTCCTTTCACTGAATTTTCAAAAGGCTATTTCTCTATTCTGAATTAGTTAGAATTATTTTTTAAAATTGCATTGTATTTATCTTGAAAATTTAAAATGATTTTAATTTTAAATGTCTAATTTTATTTAGGGTTTATTACAATTTTTGCGTTAAAGAAGTTGAATTGCTTGATGGTGATAGCATACTAATCTATTTAGCTTGGTATTGAAATAATGATCGATCTGCTTGTTGTTTATTATGGTAGTATTAAACGATGCAAAATTAACACTATATTTAAATATTTTTTTGTGTTATGAAAAATTTTTGGAAAATATTAATAATAAAAATATTAGCTTTATAAAAAATATTACTAGCAACTATTCAAGTTTTCAAAAGTAACCTGTCAGATGGTTTTAATGATATGCTTTAATTGCTGTATTTAATAAATAAATATTAAAAAATATGACACAGAATAGAAGAATAACTCAATATAAAAGAAAAAAATTTATTTATTAAAAGAAGATTTATAGTCTTATTACACTTATTTATTTATATTCATTCCTTAAGAAAGTTAAGTAAATATTTACAATCAATCAACCAATCAAACTTTGTAGTACTATTAATATCTATAATTAGTTTTAGATTAATTAATATCTTTCTTTTTACATTTTTTTTTTTCTTATTATGAGTATTTAAAATTAGTTTTCAGCAATTTTCAAATCATATAAATTCTTAATAAATAAAAGATTAACTAGCATAATTAAACCAATAAATAATCGAAACATTTTTAAATTAATTTTTAGATTTAGCCTACTTCAAGAAAAACCTTTCTTTAATTAAAAATCAAATTTTATTTTCTTTTATCAAAGATATAAAAGATTAATTTCATGATTTCTTAAGAAATTTTCTTTTCAAAAAGAAGATTTGTTAGTTTTATTCAATGCAATAAATAAGGTGAGTTGTAAAAGAAAATAGCTATTATTTATTTACAAGATTATCAAATATAAAATCAAAATTAGCTGATTAGGTATAAAAAATATCATTTATCAAATACAAAATTATGAATTTGCACAAAATATAATTCCAAATCTTTATTTATCTGATATCAAATGTAATCTTCCTTTTGAATTTCTTTTTTAAAATACTTAAAAGAATCAAAGGAATTATGCATGATTAAATACTCCAAATAAATTCTAAATTAAAAAATTTACACTTGTCTAGTCAAAAAATATATTGCTACATTTTATGGAAACAAAAATTACTATTTATTGAATGTAATCGATAGCATTTGATCAGATTTTATTTTTATCTTTTTATAATTATATTTATTTATTTATCAAAATATTCATCCATTTTTTTTGAGTATCATTTAAGCTGTTAATTATAAGAAACAATTAATAATACTATAAGATTTTTCAACTGCTTAACTCAATTAAAATGCTAAAATAAATAATTATTTTTTTTTTTATGAAAAGCTAAAATTATTTTTAAACTTTGAAAGGCTGTAAATAAATATTTTTTTTGCGGAGTTTGCTTTAATTGAATTTGAAATAATTAAATTATTTAGAAGATTAATTTTGATAATAAGTAAGTATTTCAATTAATTTTATTTACTTTTCTCTAATCTTTCTTATAAATACTAATAATTTACAATTAATTTACTTTATTTAAGGCTAGATTAACCACTATATAAATATTAAAATAGTCTATATAATTAATTTACTTCTTTTTTTGAATATTATTACTCTTTTTTTAATATTATATTTAAAAGCTAAGAAATTTTTTTTTAAATATAAATTTTTTTTTGAAATACCATTAAAGTTATTATTATATCAAACTTTTCAAAAATCAAATTTTGCTATTTTTAAAAAACTTTTAAAGTAATATTTTATAAATAATAATAAAGCATTTATCCATTTAAAAATATTCTAAATAATATTTTCGAAAAAAATTATTATTCCTAAAAAATATATAACTAAAATGTAGTCTTCTTTTATAAAAATTTGTAAAAATTTTCATAGTTTCTATTGAAAAAAAACTAATTAAAAACAAAAAACTTAGAATATTTATTTTTGTTCAATTTTTATGAAATTTAAAATAATGTTTTAAACAAAGAAATGAAATTTTAAATTTTTTAGATTTTTGTTAACTTTATTAAATGATTTTTTAACACATCAATTTACAAAAAATAATAAATACACTTAGTTTTTATATTTATTTTTTTATTAATTATTTATTTAAATGAAATTAGTATTTTGTTTTTTGCAATTTAGTTCAAATTCAACTGGAAATGAAAGAATTAAGCATGTGAAGGGCAACAATAGGTTGATCCATAGGAACCATGTGTCCAGCTTGATAGACTCTAAGGAATTAGAAGTTTCCAGCACCCTTGATTTCACCAGCACTTTGTCCATTGACATTGTAGCTTTAGAATTCAGCATTTTAGAAAGCTTCTTATTGGGTCCATTCCATAGCATTGGTCCAAGCAATACCACCACTATTTATTTATTTATTTATTTATTAATTAATTAAAAAAATTAAAAAATTTAACAATAGGTTTAAATTAGTAAATGAATTAATTAATTACAGATAGTTGCATTAGAAATCTTGATCACCGCTGTAAACTAAAACTTTAACACCACTTTCAAGAACGTAAGCAACCTTTTAGGCAAGATTAACAATTTCGTCATGAGAGAGGGCAGCATAAACAGTGTTGGAGCATTCTTACCAAGTTCTTCCGCTGACACCCAAAGCAGCTTTAACGTCGTTTCTGGCAAGGAAATTATCAACGTTAGTCATATTGTAGCATAAAGAACCAATACATGGTTTTCTGATATCATAAACATTGAATTTAGGAGTTTGGCCATAACCAACAATAGTTTAATAACCAAGGTTACAGAAAGGATTAGAAAGGAAGAGAGGAGCATCAATACCAATCAATTAAGAGCAAACAGCCAAAGCAGGTTTAACAACAGTGAAGTACTAGAAAGCTGAGATCAACTTGTTTTCATAGGCATATTAACCATAAGAAGGTTATTAGACTTCAGGATCAACCTATATTTAAAAAAATATTTAAGTATTCATTTATTTTAATATTATTTCATTTAACTAAAAATTTAAATTATTTTATTTAAAGTGGTAGTTTTAAATTTACATTTTTAATCTAAATTTTTAAGTCAAAAATGATGTTAAAAAATTAAATTAATTAATTAAAAAAATTCAAGATTTATTGATTAATTTATTTACCCAACCATTACCAATAGCAAGACCTTATAAGTTAATTTTGGGATTACTTTGCTTGACTAATTCAGCACCAATAGCGGGAATGTAATGTCCTGCATATGATTCACCAGTAACAAAGAGAGGTCTGCCAATATATTAAGGATTTTATTCTAAGAAACCAAGGAGGAATTAGTAGAAGTCTTCACCAACTTCTTCTTCATTCTTAACTAATTCACCCTTTCCAGCATTTGAAAAACCAGTACCAACAGGTTGGTCAACGAAAACAAGGTTAGCATTATTATTCCAAGCATTTGGGTTGCTATCCAAGGTCAAATTGTCATTAACAGTGAAAGGACCATTTTCAGTGAAAAGAGCAAGTTCAGAAGAGCATCCAGGACCTCCGGTCAACCAGATAACTAAGGGATCAGTGGAAGGATTGCTTCTTGATTCAAAGAGCCAGTAAAAAATGTCACTTGATTTTTGAATATTAACGAGACCAGAAGTGTAGGTTTCATTCAAGAAAAGTGGGTTTTAAGCGCAAAGGGCAAAACCTAAAATTGCAAAAAACAAAATAGAGTTTCTCATTATTGTAAATTAATTACTTTTAGTATGATTTTTTATTTATTAATATTTATTATTTTATTAATTCAAGTTTTGCTTTCATTCTTAAATTTGTATGATTGATTGATTGAATCAATTAATTTTCTTTATATAAGAATAAATAACTTAAATAATCATAATTATGATGAATTCCAAAGAAATATATTTTTTTTTACTATTATTTATTAATCTGTGTTGATCGATTATTCATTTGATTGATGATATAATCAGCTTTACTTTTACACTCATAACTTTTCCAAAATTTAATAAAAGAATTTTTTTTCATTTGAATGAAATTATTAATAAAAGATTTATTTATTTCAAGTGTTTATAACAAATCTTTTTTAGAATATCCATAGAAAATCTAGAGAATATTACTTAATAATCAAGAATCCTCTGGTTTTTATATACAATCTCCTGTTCTAATAAATATTGTGTCTTTTCTAAAATATTTGCATACATACTTTGGTAATTAATTTTCATTTTGCATATTAAAAAACGCAAAAAATATTTTAAATTTATAAACATCTATTGATGAAAAATATAAAAATAATTCACTTTTATACATTTGCAAATTAAATAAATATATTTTATAAATAATTTTTATTTTAAAAATAGAATACTGGTAATCAATGAATGAATAATGGACTTTGATTTAAGATAAACATACATTTTGGATCTATTACTAAAAATATCTAAATTTTATAATAAATGAATAAGCTTTATTAGGTTTTAACTAGTTTTATCAACCTATGATCAGTATGTATTAAGGATTAAATTAAAGGAAGCTAGAAAATAAAAAAACATTTTTACTTTTTTAGAGTTTTTAAATTTTAAAAATACGATTTTAAAGTTACTTTTATTTCTAATATTTAAACATTAATAAAAGAAATTATAAGTAAATGGAATAAATTTTATCAAATTTTGACATAAAATGTACATACTTTTATTATTGAACAACAAAAGATTAAAAAATTAATTTATTTTTATCTTTGATTATTCAAGATTTTATAATTATGATTAAAATTTGCTGTTAGTAAATTTTTATTAATCTTTGCTTCGCCATTATTCATATAAACAGTATAAATATATCCTTTTGCAACAAAATTATAAAAAAATTATTATTTCCCTAGAACTAAATTCTTTCTCAAAGATTACATCACAGAAAAATAATTAATTAAAATTATATACATACTTTGAGAAATTAACTATATTTCTATTAAGATTTTTCATCTTATTTTCATACTATTCAAGTATCATAATTTAAACTAAACCAACTCACTTTAGATCTAATCAGAGAAATAATTTATAATAACTTTTAAATGCTTTGTCTGCTAATTTAAACAAACAATTTATTAAATTTTAATTTGTTTTAATAACATAAAATTAAACTGTTAAAAATTTAATATAATTATAAAATTAATTTTTTATTTTTTTTATATAAAAGAGAGATAAAATCAGAATAATAGAAGCTTATATCTAATTATTCTAAAAATGAATTAAAGTATTAAAAGATTATAAATAATTGCTAACACATCTATTTATATAAAATTTTAATTAAATTTAACTCTATTATTTTGGTAAATTTTTTTTAATAAAATGAATTATTATTTAAGCGTTTAAAAAAAACTACACTTGAAATATTATTTAATAAATACAAAAAAATTATTATTGATTTTTTTAAATTTTTAATAAATAAAATTTTTTTAATTTTATTTTGTTTGTTGGTCAAGATTTAATTTTCTATTGAGGATCCAATAATGCTGGGTTTCTTTTTTTATCTTTTCTACTTTTATAAGCAACAGCTAGTTTTACCACAACATATTTTTCATAAGCAATGTTAATTGCTGAGTTAACACAAGCTACTGCTAATATTATTAAAAGGAAGACATAAGGCATTTCTGATATAGGTTCTTGATCATCAAGTTTAACTTCCTCAAAAATCTAAAAAATATAAATTAATAAAAGTATAACTGATTTAAATATTTTTACGCTGAAGAAGTCAGTGGTAAAGCTGTCATGTAAAAGCAGCACATATAAAGAGAGTGAAACGATTAAACCGAGAGAAACAGAGAAAAATAAATTTGTATAAAACTCTTTCTTGAAAGGTTTACCTATTGAAAATGCTATACAAGTAGAAATATACTAGAAGTTGACAAATAAAAACAAAACCTTTTATTTATTATTATTATATAAATAAATAAACGTTTTAATTAATATTCAATAAAAATACTGTTGATTCATAGCAATTTTTGCGATTACTTGGGTCGTCTAAATCATTTAGATATATATGAGTATCATAAACAGATATATACCAGCTTTAAGCTCTAAGAATGAGGAACATAATTACCTTTTTTAAAAATAATTAAAATACTTTTTTGATTCTAAATTTTTACTTAAAATCCTGCATTTAAAATTGTCATCCCAATCACAGAACAAAGCACTGGAAACGAAATAAGATTTGAACCAGGAACTTATTTAGATAGTTTTTGACTAGCTTCAGTATGCCCCATAAGCAAAGCCAGTGGAAAAACAGTAAAAAGATCCCAATACAAGAACTGCATATCTCCTGGTAATGTGTTAACAGTATATAAAATAATCGTAGTAAAGAATTATATCATAGAGTATAAAGCCATGAACTTAAAACATGAGAAACTTGTAACAAGTGCAGCTCTCCCTTCTCTGAGTAACTTTTATTTTATTTTATTATTTTTATTTTAAATTTATTACTTTAGAATGATGTTTTGATTTAAATTTCTGTTTTGAAGAAAAATGATTTTTAAATTAAAAAAATTTTATAATTACCTCTACCACACAAGAAATATCTTGTATTTTAGATGTAAATGGTGCAGCTATTGAAGCTTCAGCTTCTGACAAAGAAATTCCCATATCTGCAGTTTTTAAAGCTCCACAGTCATTTGCGCCATCACCACACATACCACATGTTGGCTTCCATGGTAAATCCTATAACTATTATAGTAGAAGAGATTTTTCCTCTGGTCTCATTCTAGCAAAGATTTATGTTTTAAGCAGCATAGTTCTTAAGAGCTGAGCCTTTTCATCGCTTTAAGTAGATTAACTTATAATCTTTGAGAAAGCCCTTCCAGTTATTGCTAAAGTATAGCCATCTTATGAGTTATTCCAAGGAATAAAATCATTAATATCGTCTATTAATTAATTAATAAATAAATTTAAAAATTTATAAAAAGAATAATTTAAAAATAAAATAATAAAGTTAAATAAATACCATTTAGAGCAGCTATTGCTTATTCTTCTTGAATTTTTTAATTAGTGTCTAAGTCTTCACTATATGTGGAGCAATTGCTCTCTGAAGCTTATGAAATTTCACTCATTTTATTTAATTTTTTCTGTGTATTAATTTCAACTTTTATTATTGTCTAATCTTTAGTTTATTTATCTTCTTGCTCATTTATTTGAGTTTTAGCTCTTTCTCTGTAAATTTTAGAACTTTACAAAGAAACTAAAGGCTAATTTATACTATCTGTTTTTTTTCGTTAATTTTATTACATCATAGAAATTCTTCTATCAACACTCTCTAACTTTTAAGCATACTATATGATGGCTATCTCTTCTTAAATTTCTGGAATTTAATTATCTTAATATTTTATCAGTCCATTTTCTGGTTGTAAATCATCTTCTTTTAGATGCTTTTAACTGTTTTCAAAATCTCTCCAAACAATTTTGCCTTTTTGAGCTGGATCATCACTTAAATCACCAAAGTAAACTCTATTTTTCTCATCTAAAATCTTACATTATCTTCCAACACTGATAGCTGTAAGTGCATTATCACCTGTAACCATTATTGTACGGACATTTGCATCCTGAAGATCTTCAATTATTGATTTAGTAATAGGCTTTAGCTTGTTTTCCATAATTAACAGCCCAGCAAATGTCAAATTATTTTCTATCTCATCTCTTTCTAACTTTTGAATTTAGTGCTAATTCATTTTAAGTATTTTAACTCCAAAAGCAAGTACTCTAAATCCCTTTCTGGCATAAAAATCAAGAATCTAATTTAATTAAATTTCATTGAACTCATTTTAATTAACTAAATGCTTAAATTACTTCATTAAAATTTTAAGGAATAGAAGAAGGCTTGCTCAGTTCAAAAATTTTTTCAGGAGAACCCTTGACATACAACTTGTAAAAGTCAGTATTAAAATCTAAATTCTTTACAATAGTGCTCATTCTTTAAAGCTTTGAGGAGAATTCAAATCTTTTTACAATACCTAACTTAATTTATGTTTAATTCATCTAATTTAATGGTTATGAAGTTTTGTATTATTCTGATATATCCATTTTTTTTGATTTTACAACAGCTAAAACAAGTTCTGAATAAAAACTCAAATTCTATTCTATCAATTCCCATTCAGTAGCTTCGAACATCTTTACCTCTAAAGGATCTCCAATTAGCTCGCCTTTAACTCGAGTTATACCATGACAACTAGCCATGCATTCTTTTAAAATTAGATCAGGATCTCCTATTATAGAATAGGGATTTCCTTCTCCATATAAATGCTCTTATTCGGGATAGCCATTTAGTTTTAATATTTTATTCATTCCAAGTTTGTAAGTATCTTCTTCAAGTTTTGCAAAGTTAACTCTATTAGGCCCTTAATACACAACTGATCTTAAACCATACATATCAAGACCTTCCTCAGTAAGTGTTCCTGTCTTATCAAAACACATAATCGTAACTTTACCACTAATGTTTACCTTGTCATTATATATTTTAACTTTAAATTGAATGCAACTACAATATTTAAAATTACCTTTGGTGGTGAAATGCAATATATTTTTTGCTTTTTTAATCTTGAAATAGCAAAAGAGATACCTATTGATAAGCAAGTAGGTAAAGCAGGAGGAACAGTAATTGTAACCAAATTGACACTGCCCAAAATTAAATCTCTAACCTCAAGAAAATTTAAGTTGTAGCCTCTAATCATAAAAGGAATTGAAAAAAAGAAACCTAAAAGTGAAATGAAAGCAAGAACTGCAATAAATTTCAATGAATCAACATAAAAAGAGAAGGAATTTTGTTTAGGATATAAAATAGATCTGACCAGTTAACCTTTCATCGTATTAAAGCTAGTTGAGCTTACCAACCCCAGTATAGGTATGGATCCCTTTAAGTGGTATCTATTAATAACATTTTTATCTTGAAGCAAAAATTGAAAAGCTTTCTTTATTTTACCTTGTTTCAATGCATTTAGTTCCAGCAAATAGAGTAGACTATTTTCCATCTTCATTTGGATGATATTAATTACTACTAAAAGGTAGTGCTGATTTAATTACAGGAATAGACTCTCCAGTAAGCATAGATTCGTTCATTACGCTTGTACCATTCATAAGAATTACATCACAAGGAAGTATCTAACCATCAGGAATTTCAATTAGATCTCCAGGAACTAAATTTAATGAGCTTATCTTTTGCTTGTAATTTGAAATTTTTCTGTCAATAACATATCCTCCATCCTTTTTTAAACAAATAAATTTAAAACAATTTGAAAAATTTATTAAATTAAAATTATATTTTCTCAATAAAATGTAATTTGTTTCATTACTAGTTTAATATATTGGGAAACTCCTCTATACACAAAAACTTAAGTTTCAAAGAAACTCATTTCTCTTAGCTTTTTGTTATTATTCTTTGTTTCAATTAGAGTGAAAATGCATTATAGAGCAGATATTGTAAAAAGAATGGCAGAGTAGTAATAATATGGTAAAAGTATCCATATAATAATGCTAAAGACTTAGAAAATGTAGAAAGGAGAAAGAACTTCATCTATAAATATTTTCATTGTTGGTTTTTCAGGTATTTCTGTGTTATTCTATCCATAAATTGAAATTAGCTCTTGGTATTTTTGATCACTTGAAATGCCAAGCCCATACTATTAGTAGATTTATTAATTAGTCAATTAACTTAACGCAAATTATATAGGCAAAAAGCAATCTTAAGTGCTATCGTAGTAATAAGTGTACAGCCTGTAATTAAAGATCTATATTATAATTAAAATGTTTTCATTAACTGTTAAGATGAAAAGTTTAATTTAATTATTCATTAAAAATTTCATATTTATTTTTTTAACATCTTCTTAATAAGTTAAAATATTTTTAAAATCTTACCAAATAACATTGAAGTGGCTTGTTATTTAATTTCATTGTCTTTGATTCTATTTTCACTAAAGTAATTTGATCATCTTTAATAAAATAGAGTTAAATTACTTTAAATTTTTGTATTAAAATTAATACCTTAAGACACAACTCTCAAATATTCTGCCTCAGATGTTTGGCATTTAATCATTTAAAGAATTATTTTAAGTTTTATATTCCAACGAGTGAACAAGAATAAAATACCACCAGTAACAAAAAAAAGGAGAAAAGATATTATTAATTTCGCTTACTAAGTCTTATAAGAATTAATTTCTTTTATAATTCCTTCCTCCTAGATATCTTTTGGTAATTAAAAGAAGACTTTATTGAAATCTTAACCTTATTTTTATCCTTTTTAAGATTCATATTAGCTTATCCTAAAATTTTTATAAGTTTTAAATAAATACTTTTAAAATATATAAAAAGATAATTTTATGTGATAGAAATTTATTTTTTTATAAATAAAAATAAGAAAAATGTAAGAATATTTTTGGCTTTTGTTTTGAGAATACCATAAGTATTTAATCATTTATTTTTGAATTTTGATTAATTTCCTATTAATTTTTTTTTGAGAAATTAATATTTTATTTTTCAAAAGATTATCTTTATTTCTAATCGATAAAATACATGACAAAAAATATAATGATGAATGAGTTTTAGATGAATAAAGTTTATGTAAAATATTTTAAATTTGAAGTTTTTTTTGCATTATGAATTTATTCAAAGATTTTTAAATCAACTTTTAATTATCATCAGTAAAAAAATAAGAATATAATCTTCAAAAAATTAATAAAAGTTAATTGCTATTTTAAAAAAGATAGTTAGTGTATAAAAAATTACATTGACAACTAAATAGAATCTGTACTGAAGTTTAACTGTGTAGAGTTAGCCATAGTCTCAATCAAACTGAGTACAAATGATTTTTCAAAGATTTGAGTGTTATATATTTTTTTGAATTGATTAATTGTTTTTGTATTATTTAATTTACGAAAAAAATCTGAAATACAAATTCAGAATTTATAGGTCTTCTTTGATTCATTTCCTTGATAAAATCGAAACTTAATTTTGTTAGTTATCATTTTAAAGCCAATAAAAATACAGATTAATCAATTTTGTTATTTTAAACTGAATTCTAATAAATAAACAATGAAAAGAATATTTTTTAAATAAATACATCTTAGGATAACAAAATTATTTTTATTTTAGCAAAATTTTATTTTAATTAAAATATTTTTAGATTAAAAATAGCAAATCTACTAAAAATTAACAATCAACTAAATCTAATGAAATAATTCGAGTTAGGGTCATCAGGAGAATATTGAGTTGAAAAGATGATTGAAAGATCATAAATCAAAAGATTAGAAGCAACTAAAAATTGCAGAAAGCTTAAAACTAGCTATTATTGTGAAGTCTAATAACGATATTTTATTGATTAATTTATCATCTTAATTTGTTACATCTTTTTTTATGATAATTACAACATTCCTTTTTAGTTTTCGTTTTTATACTTATAAGTAGTAAGTGATAATAATAATAATACTAAATAGATATTTTTGGTAAAAAGAATATGTGATTGATTATACATTAATTAAAGCTAATCAAAAAAAATTTTATTTTCTCAAATTATTTATGATCTTCTTTCAAAAATTAAATTTTAAGTTGAAAAATTCTGTCAGGTATTTTATTTTTAAGAAATGATTATTTTACCTCAATCAATCTCTTTTTAAATAAATAAATTCGAAATATAGATAGAGGTCATAAGCATAACTGTACGATTACAGTGATTGATATATATTTTATAAAATATTGAGTTTAAAAATTGATAAATATTAAGTCTTAATATCCTTTTTAAGAGTATAAAAAAAAAGACCCCCTCCCCTCCCCTTTCCTTTGTATTCTGAAATATTTTAGAAGAGAAATTGTCCATCTTTTTGCAGGTATCAATTTTAGATATTTAATTAGAATGAAAAAAAAAAAATTTGTTATTTTATTTTCTCAATTTTTTTATATGTTATTTACAGATTTAATTCTTTTTTATTTATTTCTATTAAATATTCATAATGCTTTTAAATATTTAGCCAAAATTATTCAAGGACTCTTAATTTATTAAATTATTTAAATACATATTTGCAATTTTATAATAATTCTAATTATATACTGCCAGCTCTATGTTCAAATAAAATATTGAAATTTTCTTGCAGTCATTTATAGACTATACCAAAATTAAATTTAACTGATTTAGGTTGGATTTAAGAAAAATTTAAGAATGAGTTAATTTAATAAATTTTTGAGAATTAATATTATAAATTTTTGAGTTTTATTATTTTATTTCAATTTTTCATATTAAATAATAAAATTGACTATTCATTTAATTTAATGTAATTTTTAATAATATTCAAAGACTGTAAAGAAAAAAATTAATTGAATATATTTAATTGAATCTCAAAAATAGGAATTTAATTGATATCTTAGAAGACTGTTAGATTTCATAGTTTTTTATGAGTGATTCTTCAATAATAGTATATGTTATATTAAATTTCATAACTATTTTATTTAAATTCCCTTAATTCAAAAAGGGTTTATAAAAATAAAAGTTAATTATTGTATTAGTGAAGGTGAGATAGAAATTTATGTTCAAAATTCTGGAATTTGTTTTCAATTTCAAGAACAATAAAATAAGTAGTAAGAAAGAACTGGCTTGATTTAGTAATATCAAATTAATTAGTATAGAGGTATCTTATTAAGACTAACGAATTAATTTGTATTAAAAAGCAAGTGAACGATACTTGTTTCATTTATAATATTATAATTTTTATTTAGATATTTCATTATTATATACTATCCATTATTGTTAAATTACTTCTTTTCAATAATGAATCTAAATAAATATTTGTATTATATTAGTGTAATTTAAAATATTTATATAAATAATTAGATTAACTAAGTAATAATTTTTTTAGAAAAAAATTTATTTAACATTAATATGATAAATATTTTTTCTATTAAAAAATTAAATTAAATTAGGTAATTTAAAGAAGTTTTAAAGATATCTAAAAATGCTAAAATCTTAAGTTTAAACTATTTTTCATATATCTATTTGTATTATTAATTTTATAAAAAAAGAAATTTATGTCTAAATCATATTTTATTTTTATTATTATATACTATATAAGATATGTAACACTTGATTCGAATAACAACAATATTACAATTAATAATAATCATTGATTGATTATTTAATTTTTTTCAACCTATAAATTAGATTTGAACTTGATCAAGGAAATTGTCACAGTTATTGATACCTAAAGCTTGAGCAGCTTTCTTGTGAATATCAATCTTAGGATGACTAGGACCACCAGCACCAACATCTCCCTTAGTAGCAATTATAGATCTACCTTTGTAAGTTATTTAAAGTTTGTAGCCAAAAGGAAGTCCACCGAGAGCCTTGAAGTCCTTATTTAGGTAATTAATAGAAAGCTCGGCATAGTTATTACCAGCATAGAGGTTATTATCCCTCATACCAATTTAGTCTGTAAAGCATGAAGCAAGAACAGTTTGAGTATTACCAGCAGCTAATACTTACTAATGGTTTTCAGTGGATTCTGGTTAAGGATTTGCAGCACAAAAGACAGTACAGGCAATTAAGATGATTGCAATTTTTCTCATTGTTTAGTTATTTTTTTATTTTTTATTTTTTTTGAATTGTTTATAAATAATAAAGTCAACTCGGGTTAGAAATTTATGTTGTCAAGGAGCAAGCAAAATTTGGCTAAAATCTTATTTTTTGATTAAACCTTTTTAAATTACACAAATTCGGAAGTGTAATTAATTTGAAATGTAGCGTAAATAAATAAGGTCATTAATAATCAATACACTTAATTTGTAATAAATAAAAATACTTGGTTGTTAATCTATCTATTAAAATTAATTACAATCAATACAGAATTTCATGAAAATAAAACTTACTTGCATTTATTTACATCATATTTGAGTTTTTGAAGTTTGTTTCTTTTATTGCCCTCATTTTATTTTAGTATCTATCTGAATTTGAAGAAATAGAAAATAGAAAAATATTTAAATATATTTAAAAAACCAAAAAACATAATTGCATTAAAGAAAAAAAAATAAAATTAGTTTTATTGTAAGCTAAAATTAATAAATAAATACAAGTATGGATTATTAGTAAGCAGAATTAATTACATTAGAAAGAAAAATAAATAAATACCACACCGAATTAAATAAATTAGCAATTAAAATATAGTAAACAAGCACTCACCACTTTGCACACAAGGCTTTATAACTAACTGTAAACTAAAATAAAAGCTTTTTGGTCAAAACAAATATAATGTAAAATTTATTCGATCTTTATTATCAAAATTAAATTATTTTAACATAAATTTATTTATTTTAAAATAAAATATATTCATCAAACTCTAATTAATAGTAATAATAAAATAAAGGTTAAATGAATCTTCATAGGAATTTATGAAAGATAAAAAAATCCATTTTTTTCAATCAATTTGAGTTTGTTAATTTTTTCTAAAAATTACAAATAAAAGATTCAAGATATTTTTCTTTAGATATTTAGTTATGGATTGTTAGTATAAAAATAAAATAAAATTATTTAAACCACACTTTAAATAGTAATTTTAGCAGTAACTTTAATTGATTTTGTTTGGAAAAAAAATTAATAAACCCATTAATTATAATAATAAGATTTAGCTTTTTTCGAAATATTTCAAAACAAAAAAATAAAAATTAATTCTAAAATATTTTACTATTTGTTATTACTTATTTACTTACTTACTTATTTGTTAAATTAAATTTTTGAAAATATTTTAAAGATTTAACATTTATTTCATTAAAAAATTTAAAAATTCCTATAAATCTTTTTATATTTATCATACTTAATAATTTTTTACTTTATTTGTAAGGTTTGGGTAACTTCTATTTGTAAATATTATTGCATACTTATTAAGTAAATTATGTAATGTTACAATAATGTATTCTTAATTTCAATTAAAAAATTAGAAAATATTTAATCAAAACGAAATACCTTAATTAACACCAATAAATTAACTCTGTAACATAAATTTTTATCAAATAAAGTAAACTTAAAAGGCATTCATTACTTTATAGAAACCAGATACAATTTTTAAAATAACATCACTTATCTTACCTTTAGAAAGTAAATGTTAATAAAGATGCATTTAATAAATATTTAAGAGTATTTTCATCATATTTGAAGTTATAATCTAATTGATATCAATCTTTGAATAGTGAGAAAATTTATTTTTTAATTGAAAGATGAATTTCCAATATCATTACATATCATTACAAGTATTAATGACTGAGTAAGCTAAAAATTATATTTATATTTTCCTTTTCTAAAATATCACCAATACATTTTGTAAGTAAATAATTAATTAATGACCACTCAAATTTAAAGTTGTGGTTAACCTTCTTCGTGAATAATAATTAATGTACTATCAATGCCAGATAATCCATCAAATTTTGATATTTTTATAAACTTCTGGTAATAAATCGAAAAATCTATTTTACTTTAAATGTTTTCTATGAAGATTTCTTCAAAATGCAAGAATCATACAGAAAAGTAGAAAAAATGAGATGAATTACTTTAAACTCGAAATAGATTTTAAATATTACCATATTTATATCTGAATTATATATGTAAAATTCATTACTAAAATTCAAAGGTATTAACTTCACATAATGTAACTGTATCAAATAAATTTTTGTTTGCCTTTTTTTAAACAGTTTAAAATAAGTTGTTAATTGTATAGCAGATTAATTTTAATTAATATGATACACAAATTTAAACTTTTAACAATTTATCCTTTAAAAATCAAAAGTTTTTTATTATCTAATTGAAAAGGATCTATTATTTATTAAGCAAAATATACAACTGTTTTAAAATTATTTGAATATTATTTTATGCTGATATTTGGTAGGCGATAAAAATTCAGTGAGCTTATAAAATTTAATTTATATATTCACGTTAAAGAATAAAAAAAACTTATTTGAGAGCAATAAAAATATAACAAATAAGAAACGATTGGTTGGTTTAGTTATATCAAATTAATTGGCATATAAGTTATCTTATTAAGGTTAAGGATTAAACTTGTAGTAAAAAGTAGATGAAGGATGCTTGTTTCATTTATAGTATTTAATTTTTTGTTTCATTTATAGTATTTAATTTTTTGTTTCATTTATAGTATTTAATTTTTGATACAGATTTTTGCTATTATATTATATCCTTTAATTAATTGTTTAATTACTTTAATCTAATATTTAATCTAAAAATAATTTTCATACATTTGAAAAGTGAATGAATTTAAAAGATTAATGTTAATAATTAGATTAACTAAATAATAATTTCTTTGAAAAATTAAAAAAATTTGATTGAATTCATTTTAGTTTCAATAAATATTATAAACATTTTTACTATTATAAAAATTAAATCAAGTTATTGAATAGAGATTTTAAAGATATCTAAAAATCTTAAAATCTTAGGTTTAAATTAATCTTTAATATATATATTTGTATTAATTTGATAGAAATCAATGGTTAAATCATATTTATTTTTATTTTTATATATTATATAAGATATGTAATACTTGATTTGGGTAACATAAAATATTACAGTTAATAATAATCATGATTTATTATTTTATTTTTTTCAACCTATAAATTAGATTTGAACTTAATCAAGGAAATTGTCACAGTTATTGATACCTAAAGCTTGAGCAGCTTTCTTGTGAATATCAATCTTAGGATGACTAGGACCACCAGCACCAACATCTCCCTTAGTAGCAATAATAGATCTACCTTTGTAAGTTATTTAAAGTTTGTAGCCAAAAGGAAGTCCTCCGAGAGCCTTAAAGTCCTTGTTTAGGTAATTAATAGAAAGCTCAGCATAATTATTACCAGCATAGAGGTTATTATCTCTCATACCAATTTAGTCTGTAAAGCATGAAGCAAGAACAGTTTGAGTATTACCAGCAGCTAATACTTACTAATGGTTTTCAGTGGATTCTGGTTAAGGATTTGCAGCACAAATGACAATACAGGCAATTAAGATGATTGCAATTTTTCTCATTGTTTAGTTATTTTTTTATTTTTTGTTTTTTGAATTGTTTATAAATAATAAAGTCAACTCGGGTTAGAAATTTATGTTGTCAAGGAGCAAGCAAAATTTGGCTAAAATCTTATTTTTTGATTAAACCTTTTTAAATTACACAAATTCGGAAGTGTAATTAATTTGAAATGTAGCGTAAATAAATAAGGTCATTAATAATCGATACACTTAATTTGTAATAAATAAAAATACTTGGTTATTAATCTATCTATTAAAATTAATTACAATTTATCCAAATTTTTTTTGAAAATAAAACTTACTTGCATTAATTTACATCGTACATATTTAAGTATTTAAAATTTGTTTCTTTTATTGCTATCATTTTATTATAGTATCTCTCTGAATTTGAAGAAATATAATATAGAAAAATATTTTAAAAAATATATTACATAAATTTATGAAAGGATATAATAAAATTAGTATTATTGTAAGCTAAAATTAATAAATAAATACAAATTATAAATTATTAGTAAGCAGAATTAATTACATAAGAAAGAAAAATAAATACTACACAGAATTAAATAAATTAGCAATTAAAATATAGTAAAAAAGTTTTAGACTTTATTACTAACTGTAAACTAAAATAAAAACTTTTTGGTCAAAATAAATATTTTAAAGAGTTTATTCTATCTTTATTATCAAAATTAAATTATTTTAACATAAAATATATCCATCTAAATAAACTTCAATTAATAGTTATAATAAAATAAAACTTAAATGAATTATTGTATGAATTAAAAAAATATTAAAAACCCATTTTTTTTCAAAAAGAGAAAGATTCAATATACTTTTATTTAGATATTTAGTTATGGGTTATTAATACAAAATAAAATACAATTTAACCCCACTTTAAATAGAAATATTAACTGTAATTTAAATTGATTTTTGTTCCTAAAAATAAAAAAAAATCTATTTATTATAACAATAAGACTTTGCCTTTTTCGAAAATATTTCAAAACTAAAAAATACAAATTAATTCTTAAAAATATTTTACTATTTATTATTAAGTATTTTTTAAATTAATTATTTGAATATTTTTTAATGAGAAAAATACTTTATTTCAATAAAAAATTTGAAAATACCTTAAATCATTATCTCTATTTTTATCATACTTAATAATTTTTTACAGTATTTTGTAAGGTTTGGGTAACTTCTATTTCCTAAATATGATTACAGGTTTATCAAATAAATTGTGTATTATGTACTCTTAATTTCAATTAAAAAATATTTAATAAAAAAAATACCTTAATTAACACCAATAAATTAGTCTGTAACATAAATTTTTATCAAATAAAGCAAACTTAAAAGACATTCATTACTCTTTAGAGGCTAGATAGAATTTTTTACAAACATCACTTATCTTCCATTAGAATTTAGAAATTAAATATTAATATTGATGGATTTACTTAATATTTTAAACTGCTTTCACCTTATTTGAAGTTCTAATCAAATTCAAATATATCTTTGAGTAGTGGGAAAGTTTATTTTTTTATAAAAGATGAATTTCAAATATAATTAGCAGAGTCTCAATGAATGAGTAAGCTAAAAATTATATTTTTATTTTCCTTTTCTAAAATAGCACCTTTAAATTTTGTAAGTAAGTAAATAATAAATGACCACACAAATTTAAAATTGTGGTTTACCTCCTTCATGCATAATAATTTGTTTATTATCAGAATCAGATAATCCATAAAATACAGACAGATATTTATTAAATATTCTCCATGTAACACTTGATTTATCGAAAAATCTATTTTACTCACTCTTCTTATTTTCTAAGAAGATTTCTTAAATATGCATGAATCAATCATACAGAAATGTAGAAAAAAGTATTTGAGCTGAATTACTTACTTACTTTATACTTAAAACAGATTAAAATTTTTACCAGTCTATATCTGAATTAGATAAATAAAGTAATTTCATTCTTAAAAGCATAAGCTTGATATTAACTTCACATTTAGTAAATAATATTAATTAAATTTTTCATCCTTTTTTTAATACAATTTAAATTGTATTGCAAATTAATTTTAATTATTTTAATACACTTTTATCTTTTAAAAATGAAGAATTTCTAATTAACTAATTGATAAAGATCTATTTATTATTCTTACATTAAGCAATATAATATATGTTACAACCATTTTTTACATTTATAATTATTTTAATATTATCTTATGGTAACAAATAGATAAAATTTAATTTATATTTACAGTAGAAAAAATAATATTTATTTATAATAATATTTGCTGAAAGCAAAACTACTAAATAATATATTTTTTATTATTCGTGCATTTAGCCTTGAAAAAATCAGTACCCTAGAGTAATATATATATAATAATAATAAAATAATAATATTTTTAATTTACAATTTTTAAACCACAATAATTTACATAAATAGAGTTCTACATAAAAAAATTTTATCATATTATTAAGGTGTATTTATTTGAAAATTAGAGGAGTTTAAGCATAATAAAGTATTTTGACTCAAAATTTAACTTAATTTGATTAATTTCTATTATTATAATTAAATTTTATAATTTTATAAACATATCTTTAATTTTTATTTATATGTTTGACTACAATTAAATATCCTTGATTGCATATTTATTTTTATCCAATAATATACCTAAATCATAACTTTATCAATTTTAAAATTAAAATAACTTAAATATTACCTAAATAATTAGATTATCTAAATAATAATTTCTTGAGAATAAATAAAAATAATGAATCAATTTTAGTTTAAGTAAGAATATTAAATATTTTTACTTCTAAAAAAATAATTTAGTTTAACAAAATAAATTTAAATCTAATTGGCATTACTATTAGTTTATAAAAATAAAGAGTTAAATAATAGCATTTTCAGCTTAAAATTTATTGTAATATTTTTGTATTAATTAATTTGATAATAAAAAAAATTAATCGATAAATAATTTTTAATTTTATTATATATTATATAAAATACTAAATGTTTGACATGGATCACAAATATTAAGTGAAATAATAATCATTGATTAATTATTTTCAACCTATAAATTAGATTTAGACATTTTCAAGGAAATTGTCACAGTCATTAATACCTAGAGCTTGAGCAGCTTTCTTGTGAATGTCAATCTTAGGATTGCTAGGACCGCCAGCACCAACATCACCCTTAGTAGCAATAATAGATTTGCCTTTGTAAGTTATTTAAAGCTTGTAACCAAAAGGAAGTCCACCAAGAGCCTTGAAGTCCTTATTTTTGTAATTAATAGAAAGTTCAGCATAGTTATTACCAGCATAGAGGTCATTATCCCTCATACCAATTTTGTCTGTAAAACATGAAGCAAGAACGGTTTGAGTATTTCCAGCAGCTTATACTTCCTAAGTGTTGTCTTCTGGTAAAGGATTTGCAGCACAAATAACAGTACAAGCAATTAAGATGATTGCAATTTTTCTCATTATTTACTTTTTATTAAAATTTTTTTTTTTAATTATTTATTTATTTTTAATTAACTCTAAAGGACGGGGTTATAAATCATGAAGGCAAGTGAAAGCTTATGAAATTTTCTATTGTTAATTACCCAAAATATATTGTTGCTTCAAATAATAAAAATATAAATATACCCCGTTATCAAAGGATTAAGTAAAGTAGGTTTAGAATTTATGTTATCAAAGGACAGGTAGGTAAATTTGGTAAAATCTTATTTTTGATTAATCCTTTTTAAAATTACACAAATCTGGATGTGTATTTAATTTGAAAAATAGCATATAGAAATAGGTTCATTAATAATCAATACACGATCTTTGTAATAAATTAAAATATTTGGTTATTAACCTTTCTACCTCATATAAATCACAATTATTTTCCAAATTTTTGGTAAAATAAATCTTACTCATATTAATTTACATCATATTTAATTCTTTGCCTATATCTTTAATTTCCCTCATTTTTTTTTGAAGTATACTAAAATATAATACTTTTCTTTTTGTAAATGAACTTAAATAAAAGAATGATAGAAAAATATTTATTTAGACTTAAAAGACATATAGAAGGATTGGATGAGAGAGTATAACTAAAATTAGTTAACAAGTAAGTCAAATTAAATGATATGTAAATTATATATTTTTAGTAAGCAAAGTTAAGCAAATGAGAAAGAAAAATAAAATCTTACTCACCGAATTGAATAAATTAGCAATTAAAATTTACAAATCAAGTATAACTATACAAGAATTTATAGCTGTAAATTAAAATACAAACTTTTTTATTAAATTAAAAATAATGTATGATATTTTAGATTTTTTTAACCAAATTTAAATTATTTTAGCATGATTTTATTTTATTTGTATTCATCTTAAGTCCAATTCATATAAAAGCTAAAAATAAACTTAAATGAATGATCCTTTAAATTAAAGAGAGATAAAAAATCCATTTATTTCAGTAATAATAAATGTTTAGTTTTTCTAAAAGGTAACAAACTAAAAAATGCTTAATAATTGATTTTTTCAATAAAAATGAAATACAATTATTTAAACTCCATCATGATAGCAATATTATTAATTGACTATTTGTATGAAAATGATTTAAAAATTCATTCATTTTAAACTTTATAGTTTGATTTTTCTAATAATTTCAAAATCGAAAAATACTAATTAGATCTTCAAAATATTTTATTTTTATAATATTAATTACTTCTAATGCTAATTCTTTAAACATTTTTTAAGGACTTAATATTTTATTTTATTAAAAAAAATTAAAAATATATTAAAAATCTTTATTTATCAATCATATTAAAAATTTTTTACTTAATTTTAAGATTTTATTAATTTCTATATCCTAAAAATTATGACAGGTTTATAAAGTAAATTGTGTAAGATTGCAATTATCTACTCTTAATTTCAACTAAATAAAGAAAATCTTTAATAAATATTAAGATACTTTAATAAACACCAATAAATTAACTCTGTAACATTAAATTTTTAACATAATAAAGAAAAATTAATAACTATTATTATTTAGAGTTGATAGAATTTTTTAATATCACTTACATCAATTATATTTTTTTTAATTTTTTAATAAAGAAAAAGTTTATTTTTTGATTTTGAAAGATGAGTTTCTGATATCATGAATCGGATCTTAGGAGCTAAGCGAGCTTAATCTTTTATCTTTAATATCCTTTTAAACAATAGCGCCTATAAATTCTTTAAACAATAAGCTAATGACCACATAAATTTAATATTTTGATTCACCTCCTTCACTCTTTATAATTTTATTATTATCTTCCTTTTCTTAATATTATAAACAATCATCTATTTCTACAGAATATTTTAACATAGCTATTTGTTTTTTTCAAGATTTATAAAAAATATTTATCCCCCTATTTTTTCTATAAAAATCCTATAATGCTAATTTTCTTCTTAATTATTGTTGTTTTCCTCCTAATTAAATATGATATTTATTATTGAGTATTAATCAAAAGAAAGTATATTTATTTATTGAATAATTCAATTTTCTAAAATGAATTAAATTACATATTTATATTTTTATTTATATTAATATTTAATTTTATTAGCTTTTAAATAGCTATGCAATTGTTTCATTATATTAATTCAGTTTTTAAAAGAATACAATTTATATTCTTACTTTTTTATGTTTTAATTAATGTCTAGTGAACATTTATAAAAATTAAAAAGAAATATCTATTGTTAAATAGAAAAACTCTAAAAAAAGCACTTTAAATCCTTAAAATTAGTTAATAAAAATATAAATTATATTGAAATTTTATAAAAATAAATAAAAATAACAAAAATCTTATTTTCATTAATATTTAAATTGCATCTTTTATTTTTAAACTTATATATATATAAAGTAGTTCAAGATTAAAATTTCTAGATAGGTACCAAGATTTCTTTACTTCTTTTTTCGTCTTTTCTATTTTTAAACATGATAGCTAATTTTACAACCACATATTTTTCATATAGAATGTTAACTATAAAACTAGCACAAGCTACTCCTAAGATGACTAATAGAAAACTATAAGGCATTTTAGATATTGGTTCAGCATTTTTCTACTTAACTTACTCAAAAATCTATATTATATATTTAAATTGTTAAAAAAATATCAATGATTTTTTTTTTACGTTTAAGAAACTAGTGGTGAAGCTATCATGTAAAAGTAAAATATAAAGAGAGCATATGAGAATCAAAAAGAGTGATATTGTAAACCATTTATTTGTATAAAATTCTCTCTTGAACGGTTTGCCAATTGAAAATGCTACACAAGTAGAAATATACTAAAAATTAGAAAATAAAAATAACACCTTTTATTTTAGATAAAAAATAATTTAGTTAGCATTTTATTGAAATATTTTATTAATTATGAATATTAATTTTTTTGAATTACTGTTGATTCATAACAACTTTTACGAGAATCTGGATCATCAAAATCACCTATATAAGAATGACTGTCATAAACTGACATATACCAACCTTGAGCTCTTAAGATAAAGAACATAATTACCTTTTAAAAAACCGTATAAATTAATGAATTATTTTATTTTAAATCTAAAGTTAATACTTAAAATCCTCCATTTAAAAAAGTCATTCCAATCACAGAACATAATACAGGGAATGAAATAAGACTTGAACCTGGAACCTACTTAGATAGAGTGGGATAAGAGTCAGTAAGGCCCATTAGGAAAGCAAGAGGTATAATGATAACAAGATCCCAATATAAGAATTGCATATCCCCTGGTAGAGAGTTAACAGTATATAAAATGGTTGTAGTAAAAAATTAAATCATTGAATACAAAGCCATAAACTTAAAACATGAAAAACTTGTCACTAGTGCTGCTCTTCCTTCTTTGAGTAACTTTTTTATTTTATTTAACAAAAAATTAAAATTAAATTTTTTAATTTTGAAATTTACTTAGACTACACAAGAAATATCTTAAGTTTTAGATGTAAATGGTGCAGCTATTGAAGCCTCGGCATCTGACAAAGAGATTCCCATGTCTGCTGTTTTTAAAGCTCCACAATCATTAGCTCCATCACCACACATACCACAAGTAGGTTTCCAAGGCAACTCCTATAGCTATTAAAGTAACTATGCTTTTTCTTCAGGTCTCATTCTTGCAAAAATTTATGTTTTAAGTAGCATAGTTCTTAAAAGTTGAGCCTTTTCATTATTTTAATTAGACTAATTAATGATCGCTGAGAAAGCCCTACCAGTAATAGCTAAAGTATAGCTCTCTTCAGAGTTATTCCAAGGAACTAAATCTTAAATATCATCTAATATTTTTATAGAGATGAAAAATTTTTAATTAAATAAAAGCTAACTTCTTTAAAATAAATGTTTTTCTATATTTTAGTTAGATAAGAAATTTTACAATTACAAAAAAAAGAGATTAAAACAATTAATTGATGCTATGTTAAATAAAAATGAAAATACCATTTAAAGCAGCTATTTCCTATTGTTCTTACAATCCCGAACTTTGATTTTACTTGTCACTATTGTAGATTTAATTACTGTCTGATGAATATTGTATAATAATTGACTATTGATTTTATTATTTTATATTAGGTTAAGATTTTAACTCTTCTTATTCAGTCAAAGCTTATTAATTATTTTATTGACTCATTTAAGTCTTGGCTCTTTGTCTATAAATTTTTGAACTTTACACAACTAACTAGGTTTGATTCCTTTTTTTAGATTTATTCATTTAATTTTATTACATCAAAGAAATTCTTCTATCAACACTTTCTAATTATTGTGCCTTCTAAATTATTAATTTTTCTTCTTAAATTTCTAGAATTTAATGTTCTTTGTATTCTATCACTCCATTTTCAGGCTCTAGATTGTCTTCTTTTAGTTACTTTTAACCGTTTTCAAAATCTTTCCATATAATTTTATCTTTTTGAGTTGGGTCGTCACTTAAGTCACCAAAGTAAACTCTTTTTTTCTCATCTAAAATTTTACACTATCTTCCAACACTAATAGCTGTAAGTGCATTATCACCTGTGACCATAATTGTGCGAATGTTTGCTTCTTAAAGTTCCTCAATAATAGATGTTGTGATAGGCTTCAGTTTATTTTCCATAATTAATAAACCAGTAAATGTCAAATTGTTTTCTACTTCATCTCTTTCTAGCTATTGGATCTAAAATTAATTCATTTTGAGTACTTTGATTCCGAAGGCAAGAACTCTGAATCCTTTTCTTGCATAAAAATCTAAAACCTTTTTTTGATAAATATATTTATTAATCAAATAATAATTAGTCTCAATTACTTCATGGAAATTTTATGGGATAGTAGAAGGATTGCTCAATTCGAAAATTTTTTCAGGAGAACCCTTGACATACAACTTGTAAAAGTTGGTATTAAAATCTAAATTTTTTACAATAGTGCTCATCCTTTAAAGTTTTGAGGAGAATTCAAATCTTTTTACGATACCTAATTTAGTATGTGATTAATTGTTCTAATTGAATTATTATTTTATTTTCTATTCCTCAACTAAATTTCTGTTTGTAGATTTGACAACAGCTAAAACGGGCTCTGAATATTCACTTAAATTTTATTCTATTAAGTCCCACTCAGTAGCTTCGAACATCTTTACCTCTAAAGGATCTCCAATTAACTCGCCTTTGATTATTGTTACTCCATGACAACTAGCCATGCATTCTTTTAAAATTAAATCAGGATCTCCTATCAAAGAAAAAGGATTTTCTTCTCCATATATATGCTCTTGCTCAACTTTGCCATTTAGCTTTAAGTCTTTACCCATTCCTAGCCTATAAGTTTCTTCTTCAAGCTTAGCAAAGTTAATTTTATTAGGTCCTTAATAATTAACTGACTTTAATCCATACATATCTAAACCTTCTTCAGTAAGAGTTCCTGTCTTATCAAAACACATAATTGTAACTTTACCACTAATGTTAACCTAAAATTATTAATACATTTTAAAATATTTAAAGTTTTATTAATTAATTACTTTTGGTGGTGAGATGCAATAAATTTTTTATTTTTTCAGTCTTGAAATGGCAAATGAAATTCCAATTGATAAGCAAGTTGGTAAAGCAGGAGGAACAGTAATAGTGACCAAATCCAAACTGTTTAAAATCAAATCTCTTAACTCTATGATATGTAAATTATAACCTCTAATTAAAAATGGAAGAGAGAAAAAGAACCCTAAAATAGAGATTAACGCCAGAACTAAAATAAATTTCAAAGAATCTACATAAAATGAAAATGAATTTTGTTTTTGATAGAGAATAGATCTGACTAATTAACCCTTCATTGTGTTAAAACTAGTTGAACTTACTAAACCAAGTATTGGCACAGAACCTTTTAAGTGATATCTTGTTAAATAAATATTTAATGTGTACATGTGTCAATAAATAATATTTTACCTTGTTTCAATGCATTTAGTTCCAGCAAATAAAGTTGACTATTTACCATCTTCGTTTGGATTATATTTGCTATTGCTAAAGGGTAAAGCAGGTTTTATTATTGGTATAGATTCTCCAGTAAGCATAGACTCATTCATAACACTTGATCCATTCAAAAGGATAACATCGCATGGAAGTATTTACCCATCTGGAATTTCAATAATATCTCCAGGAACTAAATCTAAAGAACTAACCTTTTATTTATAGTTTGAAATTTCTCTGTCTATGATAAATCCTCCTTCCTTTTTAAATAATATAAAAGTAAATAGATTTAATATTTAAAAAATATAGAGGGGGGATAAATAAATAAATAAATAATTAAACTCCTCATATTTTATAGAAGTTAGAATAAAATATCCAGATTTTTATATTCGAATAATTTATGTATTTTGAATTCTTTCAATTTACACAATAGATAGATTTTTAAACGATATGTTGAAATTCTTTAAAAAATAAATAAGTTTTAGAATAGATAATTAAATCTTATAAAACTAGTTTTACTAAAAAAAATAAAAATTAAATTATTTCTTAGAAAATTTAAAAGACATTTTCGTTATTTTAAAAATTTAAAAAAAGGTTTAAAAATGAATCTGCTTCAAAGCAGAATTAGATTACAAAAATTTTAAAAATTTTTATATTTTTAATGATTAATTAATGTACTAATTTGATATATTGAGAAATTCCTCTGTAAACAAAGACATCAGTTTCAAAGAAGCTCATTTCTCTAAGTTTTTTGTAATTATTTTTTGTTTCGATTAAAGTTACAATACATGACAATGCAGAAGTAAAAAAGATAATTCCAGCATAGTAATAATATGGTTCAAGAATCCATAGGATTATACTAAAGATCTAGAAAATGTAGAATGGGGAAAGAACCTCATCTATAAGTATTTTTATGGTGGATTTATCAGGGATTTCAGTATTATTCTATCCATATATTGAAACTAAATCCTTAAATTTGTCCTAACTTTGGATACCAAATCCATGTTACTAATATATTTCGTTATTAGTTAAGAGATTAACTGCAAATTATATAGGTAAAAAACAATTTTAAATGCTGTCATAATAATAAGTATATAGTCTATAACTAAATATCTATTTTAATAAAAAAAGTATGTTACGTGTTTACTTTTCTCAATTTCAAAATAAATAATTAAATTATTAAAAGTTTTTTGCTTATTTAAATTTTTATAATACAGTCTTTAACAAATTACTAGATAATCTTGCTATGGTTTATCATTAAACTTCATTGATTTTGTTTCTAATCTCACTAAAGTAATTTAATCGTCTATTGAAATAGTAAAGATGATTAGCTTTAATTTTATGCTAATAAAATAATTACCTTTGGAAACAATCCTCATAAATTTAGCCTAAGATGATTGACATTTAATTAGCTAAAGCTTGATCTTAAAAGCAATGCTTTAGCGAGTAAACAAGTAAAGAATACCACAAGTTGCAAAAAAAAGGAAGTATGAAATTATCAGCTTAGTATTTTAAATCCTATATGAGTCTATATGCTTTATTATCCCTTCTTCTTAGACGTCTTATGGTAGTTGAAAATATACTTTATCAGGATCATAATCTTATATTTTGCTATTTGGATATTCTTATTTATTTATTCTAATTATTTTTATAAATACAAGTTAAATAATTTATAAACCAAAGTAATTCATTTAATAATTTTTTCTTCAAATATAATTATTTTAATATATCCTGTAAAATTTAAGTGATTTTTATTCAATTTTAATAGAAATAATAATGTAATTTTCAATAGAAAAGCTATGATAAAAAAACTTTAGAAGGCTTTAAATTTTATTTATGCTGAATCAAAGTAAGGTGTTTAAAGCGAAATATATATTAATATAATAAAAGTTTTAAATTCTTCTTAAATATTGTTAATTTATACCTTAAATTTAAATAGATATTATAAATTTATCTAATTTCTATACCTTCTTTACCCTTAATCTTACTTTTATGTGTTGGATAAATATTTAAAATTAATAAATTTATTTGAATAAGAGTAAAGCATAAAAAAATAATTTATTTTTATTTACATTGCTAGTTATATTGAATCTGCACTAATATTTAGAGAAGTAGAATTAGCCATACTTGTGGAAAGAATTCTTGCTACTAAATTTGAGATAAAAACTATATTTATCTGCTTTAAAAATTTAAATACTTATTTATTGATATATTTATCTAATATTTATTTTCAATTTTTTATTATAAAAATTCTGAATTAGCAGGTCAAATTTTGACTTTTTGATTATGAAAAAGATTGAGAAATAAAATATTTACTTATTTTTGTAATTCAATTAGATTAATGTTTATGCCTTTGCTAAAATTTGAGAAAGATAATTGTTTTAAACAAATTAATGATGATTTGTTTTTAATTAAAAAATTTAAACTAAAATGATCACAAAATTTATTTTTCTTAACAAAAATAGTAATTGATTTAATAATAATTTATCAGAAAATTCATCAGAATTGAAAAAATTAAAGAATTATTATCAAAACTAATTGCTATTTATTAATACCATATATTAAAAAAGAAAAAAACCTTGAACAAATTATTTTTATAGTTATCACTCCTTATAACAATTCAAATTAAAAGTATTTATTTAAATAAATACCATCTATTCTCTATATTCAGGTGACTTTTTAAAAAATTTATTTTTCAAAAAGTACCACCTTATCACCTTATTTTAGAGCTCACCTTAATAAAAAGAAAAGCTTAATTATGAGAATAGACGGTATATAAGTGTAATTAATTATTTTAGTAAGTTCTTAAAAAAATTATTGAAAATATTATTTTCACATAACTTAAATTTAGAATTAAATGAGGTTTGGTAATTTAAAAATTATTTTATAAAATATTCAATTAAAATTATTAAATTTTTTAAAATCTCTAAAAAATACTATATATTTCTTGTTTAATTAAAGCGGATTTAAATTATTTTAAATCTAAGAAAATTTTCATTTTCATTGATAATTAAAATCAATTTTAAGAAAGAGTGAAAAATAAATATACTTCAAAAATGTTATTAAAATCCCTTAAAGATATTTTAAAAATTCTGATTAATAACTGTTTTTTCATCAATATTTAACAATCTTAATAATTATATTTTAAGAATAAGTTAGTAAGTAAATTTTATGAAATTGTAAAAAAAATACTGTAAATTTCTATTAATATTTTATTTTTTATTAAAACAAATATTTTTATTATATTTAGAACTTCAAAAAATATATTATATAATTTTACAAAAAGAGTAAAATATATTTGCTTTTCATTTAATGAAATATATTTTTATTTGAATTAATATTTCTCATGAAACTTAAAAAAATGTACATCCTCTACATGAATTCTAATTTTAAGTTAGCACTATTAATGCATTATCTTATGTATCAGATAACCCAGATGTTGATTATACTGTCATATAATATGAAGAACCCATCAATTTTAAGTATTAGAAACCTTACCCTATTTCATCTATTTCAAATAAAGTCAAGGAATCTAAATTACAATTCTTGACCACTAAAGGCTGGTTATCTTAAGCAGCGGTTACTCCTAGGCACTGTTATTAAATGGTATTTAACTAAATTTAGTATATATTTTCATCATTAGTAGGTCTAGTTATTATATATGAATTACTTGTGGTGGAATTGTTTGATAGTTAGAATACAGATTAAGCAGTTAAGTTATATGAAACAAACTTTGCACTCTTAGTATTCATTATTTATCTAGACCCTACATATGGATCGGAAGAAGAATTAACATAACCAGAGCAATTATCCAAATTTGATTAGAATTATAATCTGTCGTAACAATATTAGATAATATAGTTTTACATTGCATTTACTACATAAGTAAGAGTTGCAGAGTCTATGGGGATTGCAGGATTATTCTAATATTGAGAGATAAATTCATATATAGGAGTGAGGTCTGTTTTTATAGGCATTGGAGTATCTAGTGTTTGAGTAGCCCACTCAGATGCATCCAAATTAGCATTTGGAGTAGCTCCCATAGAGTAAGATGACCAACTCTTTAAGGATGATTAGAAACTATTAAGTTATTACTAAGAGTAATCAGTTGAGACTTTACCTTGAACACCGTAAAGAGAAGCTCCTACAGATGCATCAAAACCAAGATTAGATTGTTACTAAACTGATGAAGAACTCATAATAAATTAATAACCAAATAGAGAACCAAGTTTGATAGAAGTAGCAACATGAGTACCCCAGGAGTCGAAAAAATCATAATAATATTCTCTCTCATTTGTATAATTAGAATATGAATACAATTATTGAATTTTATCTACAAGCTATAAAGAAAGTAAAGGAATGCTGTTTGGGTCGTTGTAAAAGCTCAAGTCAAAAGCAGAGCAAGTAGCAAACGAATGGATGCATTAATTATCCTTTTAGGAAAGGGTATCTTACATCTACTAGAAATCAGCACTAGCAGAAAATGATGCTGCAAAAAGACTTCCTTTACCATTAACTTAAGCAGATAAGCTATTTTAGTAATCATTAAGTGTGGAAACATCTTTTGAACTAAAAGTTATCAAACAGCTCTTTTCAATGGTTAATCTGACACCATCAGGTATGAAATACGCTCTATCAGGGCTGACTGAATCCCAAAGATTATCTTGATAAAGCAAATCAACTGTAGGAAGATTTCTGAAACCAGGGTCAATTCCACTATTGCTGAGAGGATTGCCATAAAATATGTTATACCCTTATCCCAGATAAGAAATATTAGGAATGTACGAGATTTAACCTTGAGAAATGGTTTGATTCCAGAACATAATTTAATCAGGCTGCTAAGCATAAATTACATTAAGCAGTAAAGCTAAAGAAAATATTAACTTAATGCTTTTAATAATCATTTTTGATTTCATATTTTTTTTATTGAATGTTTATTTTATATTTTTGTTTATTAAATTATTAAATCACTGTTGAATTCTTGTTTTTAATTCAGAAAGAGGTGATTTATTCATTAAATAATTAATTTATGTAAATAGATAAATCGATTTAACTTGGAAAAAAAGTTATTAATTAATAAGGGTTATATTTTGATGATAAAAACTTACATTTTTAATTTAATTATATAAACGGGTAGGTAGGTAGGGGGATAGGGTATTTATTTTGAAAACAAAAGAAATTCAAAAGCTAAAAAAAATGTTATAATTATTTTATTAAATCTATTTGAATTTTATAATTCATTAAAAACTGTTTTTTCAAGTGAAATTTTAATAAGTTGTACATTTAAAAAAATATTTTGTATAAAAATTATTGTTTTAAATAACAAATTAAGTTGCAATTTTCACAATATAGATTTATCTATTTTATTTTAATTAAAGTAAATTTGCCTGAATTATTAATTTTGTAATAAACATAAATTAAATACGTTTAATTTTAGCTTGAATTGTAGGTCTGTAAGAAAAATATGTTAAATTGTAAATAATATTGTCTATTTTCTCTTAATTAAATATTCAATATTTTATCTTTATTATTTCTATAAAATATAATCAAAACCTAAAAATTCAATCAAACATATCTAATAAGATGAAACCAACAAAAACAAAAATTAAAAGTATCTTAATCATAACTTTAATTATTTCTTGCATCAAATGCAATGATATAAGTGATACACTTTAATGGAACGATAGTATAAATACCTAATCTATTTAGTATATTCCAAATGTGTAATATCTAGGATAGGGCTACAATATTTTTACTTCAAACCCTCATTCTTCATAAGGTCTTGATCCTGGTTACAAAAATATTGCAGCTATTAATTTAACATATACTGATAACCTTTGGTAAAATGTAAATCCCGAAAGAACTTACTTTGTGCCTAATGGTGTTTTTCTATCTTAGCAAAAAAGTTGCACCATGTCTTTTACTGCAAGATAAGTTGCTTCTATGATGGACTACACAAGCAGCTTGGAAGCTTCAGTTTCTATTAAGGGAACCTTTTTTGGTGGTAGATTCAGAGCTAGTGTTGATTACTAAGACATGCAAAACGATATGGAAAGTGGTGAGTATTAATATATAGTTTCTCATTCAAGTTGTTCTGTTTTCCAACTAGATTTAATTGATTCTCCTACTTATCATGCTCAATTTACTAATGACATTTTGATGGATTTTTAAAATCTTATCTCAATCTAAGGCAACAGTAGTAATACAGAAGCTAATGCTTATTATGATTTCTTCGACAAATGGGGTACACATGTTGTCTCCTCTGTTAATTTAGGCTCTCTCTTTGGTTATAAATTCTAATTACTCACTTCTGACATCTAAAGCATGAATAATTAAGGGATAGATGTTTCTGCAAGTGCAACTATATTCAATGTGAGAGGTAGAACTAACACTCAGATAGAATAGAATAATTTGGATAATTTTAGCTAATCAATCCAAAAATGGACTTCTTATTCGATTGGAGCCACTCCTGATGTAAATAATGATCCTGCAAATTGGGCTTCTCAAACTCTAACGAAACCGATGCCAATCAAGAGTTCAATAACTCCTTATCACGAGGCTCTTAATATTTTCACTTAAGGTAACAATAGTATTTTGCAAAGTTCTCAAATATTATAGCTCTATTATAAACTGAGATTATATGGAAACTCATACTGCTCTTAGAGATTGTTGCCAAACGGATAAATAGATTAATGCAATAGCAATAGTTAAAGTGATTATAATTTTAGCTAATAAGAATAAACAGTAACTTATTATGATGTATCTCTCTTAGACATCACAAGAACTTAAATAGCTGCCTATTACTAGAATGCAACAACTTTCAACACACAGCTTTAACTTTCTCCTATTGAGAATACAATTGGATATAGATTTTTCTTCAAAAATAACAATCAAATTTTAAACGGCTAAGTAACATATTATGTCAGTATAGTTGCTACTGCTGGTAATAACATGTGTTTGGTAGGAAATCCAACTCTTGGTGAGCCAGCAACAATTAGTGGTTGCCCAAATAATGATAACGCAACTTTTTCTTATATTGCGTATGATGACAATATATTTAGTTTGCAATTTAAGAGCGATCCAACAAAATGTTTAGGATTTGACAGCTAAGGGATTCTTAGAACAATGGTAACTGATTCTTGTTTCGAATGTCAAGTAATAGAATTAATACAAAACACTCAAACTAAAAAGAATTCTTGATTAAATACTAGTCATTAATTTTATTTAAGTCTTTATAAATAAATATTTACTATGTAATTTTAGATAATTTAAAAAATGAATGCAATTATATAAATATATATTTATCAATTAAATTGCTTTTTATTATCTATTTTATTCATTCATTTGTTCATTTTTTAATAAAAAAATAAATAAACATTTGTAAAATAATTTTATTAAAAACTAAATGTATCAATATTTTTCTTCAACTTCTTAATAATTAAAAAAATGATGGATGGATGGATATCTTATCAATATTAAAATATTGAGTATCAAATAATATGGAGCTTTAGTATATTAAAATTTTAAATATCCTTAATTGTCATTAATGTTTAATTATATGTTTTTATTAATCAAATTACATTTTCTCTAATAATGTAAACAAATTTATATTATTTTAATTAAGACCTCTTTGATAGTTTAAAAAAACTGAATAAATGTATTTTAAATCTAAATCAATTTATTTTTTTTATTACATTTAATATTTTTTTTAAATAACAGAATTAACTTGAGCGAAAAAAAATCAAATTAAAATATATCAAACAATAAAAATAATATTTATTCAAAGAATTCAAAAATTCTAAAATGAAATTCTTTTTTCAGTTTCATATAATCATTTTTCATGAATAAATATACTTATCTTTAAAAAAAAATACTTGGAAAAATTATAATTTTCAAATAATTGATTAAATGTAAGAAATTTATATGCAATTGTAAATTATCTCAAGGCGTTAGAATGAATATAACTTTCTATTCTATTTCCTGACTTGTTTTCTATTTGATGAGTTTTTCAAATTTTATGTTGAAAAGCAAATATTTATATTTATTATTTTGTTTTAAAAGGAATAAAATTATTTAATTTAATTTATAGAAATTTACAAAACATTTTTAATTTTTTATATTGTTATTTACCATTTTATTTTTAAACATTTTTTTTTACATGTAATAATGGTGAATTTATTTTATATGCTTTAATTATTGTAAGAAATTTAATTCGAAATGTAAGACTTTGAATTTATATTTTTAAGTAATTAATTGAGGTAAATAAGTTGATGGATTTGTATCAGTTTAAAGTATTGTAAGGATTTCAATCCCATTTGTAATTAATTTAATCTTATTTTATAAATTATTAAAAGAGGGGTAGGATTCTGAATTTTTTTTATAAATTAATTGAAAATCTATCAAAAATAATTGGAAAAATTTAATTTAAAAAAAAGGACAAAACACAAAAGTAGAAGAAGATAATTAAAAAGTTGATAAAACAAACGACAAATAAAAAAATAAACTAAAAAAACCTTATTGAAACTCTCATTTTATTTACAATGAATAAAAGACAGAAGACTGTTTTTCTTGTTTTTATTTTACTCATTGGTTAATGCTAAGCTGGGTATCTAAGAGGATAAGACTAGACTATACTTTGGAATAATACTATTGATCCAGCTTCTATTGGCTATATTCCTAATGTTTAGTATCTAGGATCCGGATACAATATTTATTTTGCCAATCCTCATTCTACTACAGGACTTGACCCTGGATTTACAAACTCTGGCATTCTTGAATTAGATTATAACAATAATCTATGGACTAATATTAATCCAGATCGCTCTTATTACGTCCCCGATAATGTAAGCTTAACTGTAGAAAAAAGCTGCATTGTTTCATTTTAATCTTAAGAAGTAAATTCACTTTCTTAATACAGAGATAGTTTGTCTTCTTCTGTGCAATTCTAAGCTAAATATTTTGCAGGAAAGTTTTCAGCTAGTTCAGACTATTAAGAAGTCTAAGATGGACTTAATTCTGCCAATATTTAATATATAGAGTCTTAGGCTAGGTGCTCGATATTTTAACTTGATGTGTACAATAGTCCTTCTTAAAATGCTTAACTTACTCCTTAACTCTAGTAAGCTTTGTTTACTTTAGCTTTTAACTAAACATCTTAAAATGATTACTATGATTTTATTGATACTTGGGGTACTCATGTTGTAACTTCGGTTAACCTTGGTTCTCGTTTTGGATACAAATATCAAATGGATAAGTATCAATCTAATTAGCTAACTTAATAAGGAGTAAATTTATCAGTAAGTGCTTCTTATTTCAGCTCTTCTGGATCCGCTTCTGGTGCATACAACTAGACTTAAATACAAAATTTTACTCAAGCAATGACTAGCTGGTCTTCTTACTCTATAGGAGCTACCCCTGATGCAAATTAAGACCCTTTATCATGGGCATAGCAAACTCTCGACACTCCTATGCCAATTAATATCTCAATTTTATCATTTGATGACTTTTTGAATAAATTCTCTTTTTCTGTTAACGGATTAACTTCTTCATAGTTAAATACAGTTATTAGTAATTTGAGTTAATATCTATAAACTTACTGTGCTAATAGATTGTTAGTAAATGGTAAAATTGATGCTTGCGCAGATTAAGAAGTGTCAAGTTCTTAAATATTCTAATACTCAAATAATACCTTTAAAATTTAAAACTTTTTAAGTAATAACTACATATAAGGTTAAAATGGATAGAATATTACTAGTGCAGTATTATTTACTAAAAACCCTAATATAAATATTGCACAACCTGATTTCTAATAATTTAAAATGCAAATATAATCATCTAACACAGTTTCTTTCATCTAAAAATAAGGAGGAGAGTGCATTACATATTCAAGTTCATAAAATAATTCAACCTTAACTTTGCAAAGCTGCAACGGTTCCTAAAATTAACAATTTTAAGTTATTGATATTGCCCCATCTCTTTTTTACATTAAATCAACAATGAATAACTTATACTTCACAAGCTAAGGATCATATTTCTAAATGTAATAGCTACAAAGTTGCTTAGGATGCTAAGTTTTTAATTTGGCATATATTATATGAAAAATAAATTATAAAAAGAAATCTATTGAATTATATATAATATTGAAGCCTATGACTTTCATTTATAAGAATATATGTCGTATTTTAATAAATCAATTTTTTTTAAAATATAAAAATTTTTATATTTTATAACTAAAATTAAAATTTTTTTATTGTTATTTGATTAAAAAAATTTTTATTTTTATTATTTTTATTTGGATTTTATTTATTAATTTATATATATATTTCTAAATAAATAAGATGAGAAAATTAAAATTAAAAAATTTTTTTTACTAAATATATATTATAAACACGTATTCTAAAATATACTACATCAAGTATAAATATTTGATTAGTTATTATTTTAATTTAATTTATTATTTAAAATAAATGCTATTAATAATAAAACAGGTATTACTTTTTTTCTTTAAAAATGAAATATATTTTTTAGAAAATTCAAAATTTAATTTTTGAAACAGGGTCTAATAGTGTTTGACTTCTGCTCTAATCTTTTTTATTTTTGACTATGACAGCTAATTTGGCAACTACATATTTTTCATAAATGATGTTAACCAAAGAACTAGCACAAGCAATACCTAAAATGACTACTAAAAATGTTCTTGGCATTTCAGATATAGGTTCGTTATCATCAAGTTGAACTTATTCAAAAATCTATTAGAATAAAAATTTTAATTCTTTCTGATATGAAATAAACAAAATCATACGTTTAAGAAGCTAGTTGTAAAGCTATCTTGCAATAATAAAATATATAATGAGCATAAACTAATTAAGACGAGACATATTGTAAACCAAACGTTTGTATAAAACTCTTTCTTGAAAGGTTTACCAATCGAGAAAGCTATGCAAGTAGCAATATATTAAAAGTTTGCAAACAAGAAAAGTACCTTTTATTTTTTAATTAATTTTATTAAAGTAATATGAGGACATTTTTAAGTAATTTAAATAAATATTAAGTACTGTTGATTCATAGCAACTTTTACGAGAGTCCGGATCATCTAAATCACCTAAATAGGAATGGCTGTCATAAACTGACATATACCAACTTTGGGCTCTTAAAACAAGGAACATAATTATCTTTATTAAAATAATTTTTAGCTATTTTATTTAAAAAGAAAAATAAAATAATTTACTTAAAAACCTCCATTTAAAATAGTCATTCCGATAACAGAACATAAAACTGGGAAAGATATAAGACTTGAACCAGGAACTTGTTTAGAAAGTGTTGGATAAGCATCTGTAAGCCCCATGAGAAAAGCAAGTGGTATAATGATAACAAGATCCCAATATAAGAATTGCATATCTCCTGGTACTGAATTAACAGTATATAAAATTGTTGTTGTAAAGAACTAAATCATAGAATACAAAGCCATAAACTTAAAGCAAGAAAAACTCGTAACTAATGCTGCTCTTCCTTCTTTGAGTAACTTTTTTTAATTAATTAATTTTTATTTTAATCTCTAAAAGGATATTTTATTTTAATTGATTAAATCAAGATTTAGATTTAAAAAATTACCTCTACCACACAAGAAATATCTTATACTTTTGATGTAAAAGGCGCAGCTATTGATGCTTCAGCTTCTGATAAAGAAATACCCATATCAGCAGTTTTTAAGGCTCCACAATCATTTGCACCATCACCACACATACCACAAGTAGGTTTCCATGGTAAATCTTGTAGCATTTGAAGCAAAAGAGCCTTTTCTTCTGGTCTCATTCTGGCAAAAATTTATGTTTTAAGAAGCATAGTTCTTAATAGCTAAGCCTTTTATTTGCTTTCTGAAGCCTAACTGATAATCTTTGAAAAAGCTCTTCCAGTAATTGCCAAGGTATAATTATCTTAAACATTATTCCAAGGAAGTAAGTCTTGAATATCATCTAATAGAAAAAATAAAAATAAAATTAAAAATGAGTTAAATTAAAAGAAATTAAATATAAATAAATTAGTAATTATTACCATTTAAGGCAGCTATTTATTGCTATTAGTTTAAACTATCATTTGCATCCTAGATATCACTGTAAGAAGAGCAAACACTTTCAGATCTGTGGTTTTATTTTATATTACTTTAATCAAATGCTCTTTGAATATAAATTTAAGAGACTGGGTTTGATACATTGTAGTTTTCAGGGTTATTTTGTTAATTCATTTAGGTCTTAGCTCTTTCTCTATAAATTTTAGAACTTTAAACAATAATTTAAGAAGTATTTCTAGATTAAAATTTTCCTTATTTTCCTTTTTTAATCTTTTTAATCATCACAGATATTTTTCTATCTTTATTTTCTAAATATTATGCTTGCTAGATTAACATTTACTCTTCCTAAATTTCAGGTATTTATTTTTCTTCGTATTCGGCTACCCCATTTGCAGGTTCAAGATCATCCTCATTTAGATACCTTTTACCGTTTTCAAAATCTTTCCAAACAATCCTATCTTTTTGAGCTGGATCATCACTCAAATCACCAAAGTAAACTCTCTTGCTTTCATCTATAATTTTACATTATCTTCCAACACTAATTGCTGTTAGCGCATTATCACCTGTTACCATAATTGTACGAATATTAGCCTCCTAAAGTTCTTCGATAATTGATGTAGTTATAAGTTTTAATTTGTTTTCCATAATTAAAAGACCAGCAAACGTCAAATCTTTCTCTACTTCATCTCTTTCAAGTTTTTGAATTTAATTTTAATTCATTTTCAGTACTTTAACACCAAATGCAAGAACTCTGAAACCCTTTCTTGCATAAAAATCTAATACCTTTTTTGATATTTTATTTTTATTAATTAAAAATAAACAAAAAATGAGAATTAATTACATCATGAAAATTTTAAGGAATAGTTTAAGGATTACTGAGCTCGAATATCTTTTCAGGAGAGCCTTTCACGAAAAGCTTGTAAAAATCTGAATCAAAATCTAAATTTTTCACAATTGTGCTCATTCTTTAAAGCTTTGATGAAAATTCAAATCTTTTGACAATGCCAAGTTATGTTTGTGCTTAAGTATTTTGATAAAGTGTTTCTTAGATTTTGAAATCCCCAAAGCAATCTCCTTTTGCAGATTTGACAACAGCTAAAACTAGCTCTTTATAATCACCAAGATTTTATTCTATCAGCTCCCACTCAGTAGCTTCAAACATTTTTACTTCTAGCGGATCTCCAATTAATTCACCTTTAATTCTTGTTATACCATGACAGCTTGCCATGCATTCTTTAAGAATAACTTATGGATCTCCAATTAGGCAATAAGGATTTCCTTCTCCATATTAAATTTCATGCTCAGATTTATTATTTTATTTTAAATCTTTATTGAAGCCAAGTCTGTAAGTCTCTTCTTCAAGTTTAGCAAATTTAATTCTACCAGGTCCCTAGTAAATTACTGATCTTACTCCATACATATCAAGGCCTTCTTCAGTAAGAGTACCAGTCTTATCGAAACACATAATTGTAACTTTACCACTGATATTAACCTATAATTTTTAATTAGTTGATAAACTCAAATTATACAAAAAGCTAAAAATTCACAAATTGATTACTTTAGGTGGTGAAATGCAATATATTTATTTCTTTCTAAGTCTAGAAATAGCAAATGAAATACCTATTGATAAACATGTAGGCAAAGCAGGAGGAACTGTAATTGTAATTAGATCTAAGCTATTTAAAATAAAATCTTTAAGATCGATGAAATCTAACTGATATCCTCTAATTAAAAATGGAAGGGAAAAGAAGAATCCTAAAATCGAAATAAGTGCTAAAACTGCTATAAATTTCAAAGAATCAACATAGAAAGAGAAAGAGTTTTATTTGGGATATAAGATAGATCTAACTAATTAACCTTTCATAGTGTTAAAGCTAGTTGAGCTTACCAATCCTAAAATAGGAACTTATCCTTTTAAGTGATATCTAAATTAAAAAAGAAATATTTTATATTAATGAATAATAAGCTTAATATTACCTTGCTTCAATGCATTTTGTACCAGCAAAAAGAGTAGATTGTTTTCCATCTTCATTTGGATGATATTTATTATTATTAAATGGTAATGCTGATTTAATAATTGGGATAGATTCGCCAGTTAGCATAGATTCATTCATGACACTTGAACCATTTAGAAGAATAACATCACAGGGAAGAATTTATCCATCTGGAATTTCTATAATATCTCCTGGAACTAAATCTAATGAACTAATTTTTTTCTTGTGATTTGAAATTGCTCTATCAATCGTAAAACCTCCTTTCTTTAAATTAAATAAAATTTTATTTTTTTATTTTTAATTTAAGGATTGTTTAATAAATTTTTAATTGAAAAATATGTCTTAATAGTTTTTATTAAATAAAGATTGCAGTATATTTTATATGAAAATATTTAAATAAAAAACTTATTAATAATGATAATTTAACATACCAGTTTAATGAAACAAGATACTCCTCTATAAACACAGACTTCAGTTTCGAAGAAGCTCATTTCTCTGAGTTTTTTGTAATTATTTTTAGTTTCGATTAGGCTAACAATACAAGAGAGAGCAGATGTAAAAAAGATAATACTAGCATAATAATAATATGGTTCAAGCATCCAAAGGACTATACTAAACACCTAAAAAATGTAGAATGGGGAAAGAACTTCATCTATAAATATCTTCAGTGTAGATTTATCTGGAATTTCTGTATTATTCTATCCATAAATAGAGATTAGTTCATTATATTTGGATTCACTTGAAACCCCAAACCCGTGTTACTAGTAGATTTGATTATTTGTTAAGAGACTTAATGCAAATTATATTGGAAAAAAGCAATTTTAAAGGTTATCGTAATAATATGTGTACAGTCTGTAACTAAAAATCTAATTAATAATGAATTAATAATACTTTTTAATATCAATTAAAATATGCTGAAAAATTAAAATTATAAAAATATTTATTTAGATTTATTTTATTAAGAAATAATTACGAGATAGTTTTAAGGTGGTTTATCTTCTAATTTCATAGATTTTGTTTCTACCTTTACTAAAGTGATTTAGTCATCTATGAATAAATATTAATCAATTATTATTAAAATTTATAAATTTAAATAGAAATTATAAATACCTTAAGAAACAACTTTGATAAATTAAGCATCTTTTGGTGAGCATTTGGTCATTTATAGTCTAATCTTTAGAGTAATATTCCAACGAGTAAATAAATAAAGAATACCGCATGTTAAAAATATGAGGATATACGAAAGCACTAATTTAAAACTCTAAATTCTATAAGAACTAATTTCTTTTATAATTCCTTCTTCTTGAATATCTTCTGGTAATTAAAATAACACTTTATTGGAATCTCTTTCATTTTTATGATAATTTTAAGAGTCCTATTAATCTATTCTAATTTAAATACAATAAAATTAATTTAATAATAAATAATTGAAAATATTATTTAAAATTTTTAAAAAATTTTATTTTTTAAATTTCCAATTTAATTTATTGTAGAAGCTTTAAAAATGTATATTATAACTGAAGATCGACAGATAATATTAATTAAAATAGAAATCATTTTAACTTAAAAATTAATAGAAAGTAATAAAATGATCAAAATAATTTAAATTTATAAAATGTACAAGGTTTGTTTGATGGAATCTTAGCTGCTGTCTAACGAAATGGATTAGTCTTTCATATTATAATTGAGTTTATTTATTGAAAATTTAATAAAGAAATTTGCTCTTTATCTAAATTAGGTTATCTTTTTATAATTTTTTAGGATGGAAATATTTATTTTTTGTTTAATTTAAATAATGATAGAAATTTTGAAGATCTAATTAGCACTTAAGGAATCATAAATATAATCTAAGATAAAAAAGATCTGTAATTTTGTAGAGAAAATAATAGTTTTATTTTTTTCTCAATTTTTAGAGATATATATGTTAAGCTTTAGATCCTATAAACTATTCTCAATAATAATTGAATTTAATAATCAATATGCCAATCTATTTTTGTTTTGACAGAAAAATATCTAAAAAAATACATACAATAATGTATCGCTAATTCAATATATTTTAAATGAAACAAACATAATCAATTTTTCTTTAGCAATATTTATGCAAATAGTTAGTTTTGATTGTAATAGATGCTTTAATGTGATAAAAATTTGTTAACTATCTATCAACTTAAAATAAAGATTTTTTCTTCAATTTAATATAAAATTGCAACAAAATTCTTACAATAAAAAAATAAATTTTTACTGATTTGAATTAATAAATTATTTTACTTATTAATTTTTAATATTCTTAAAACAGAGTTTCAACCATACTTTAAAAAAAGATAGTTTTTTCTTGTCTATTATGTTTTAATATGAAAGAATATCTATATATTAATTATTGGTAAAATCTGATCATAAAAATTTTAACAAATATGCGCAAATTTAATATTGTCTCAAACGCAAGAATATTTTTTACATCTATTTATTTTTATAATTTTCGCCCCATGTTACAAAGCATAAAATAAATGTTTATTTACATTTCATTTCATTGATTTTAAAATCTATTTTATAAATTTAGATTGAATCAATATAAATATATTATAATAAAATATATTTTATTATTTTTAAAACTAAAGAAAAAGCTAAAATTAAATAGCTGATAAACTAATTTAAAACACAATTATTAAAATTTATTATTAAATTCTGAGCAAAAAATAATTGAATATAATTAAATATCTAGATAGATAGATAAATAAAAGAGTAAAATTTCATAAGTAATAATTTCAAGTATTTTGGAATAATTTATTCTTTTTCTCTAAAAGATTAAATTAAAATTAATCAAATTCACAATAATTAAAATATTTACATAATCAATTTCACAAAACATTATTAATTATTCTATTGGGCATTTTAGATTTTTTATTTATTGAATATCAAATTTGAATTTATAAATATTTTTGTTTATCAAAAATCATTTAAAAGATTCCTAAAAAAAGTATTTTAGTTTTGTTTTAAAAATGTTAGCTAAAAAAATTAACTAAGTTCTAAATACCAAATTCCATCAGGATCTAATTAAAATTAATAAAGATAATTTGAGTAAGATTGAATTTTTAAAATTAATAATAGAGTCGTCAAAAGCGAAATATAAATAGAAAAAATAATTTCTGATGACTTTCTGTTTTCAAAGTCTTAAAATTTTTAATACACTGTCAAAAATTAATAATTTGATGAATTTGATGACTTAGAAAATTCAATTTAATGGATTTATTTAAAAAAAATAATTGAGTTTTTAACAAGCAAATTAATTTTATAACTCATTAATTATTTGATTAAAACAATAAATCTTCTATTAAATCAGTTTTTTTTTTTAAATTTAAGACTCGATTTAAAAAATTTTTTTCAATTTAAGCTTACACATTTCTAATTCCTACAATATTATATTTAACACATTTTAACTATTTCTATTTAGATTTAATAATGAATGATAAACTAAATTTTTGCCATATTCTTCCTAAAAGCTAATTTTAATTATTGCTATTGCATTTATTTTAATTATTAATTCTTTTTATCAAAATAAAAATTAGATAAAGCTAAATTAATTTTTTTATATGTTTATAATTAATTAAATCTCCATAAAATACTATTCAAATTTTTGAAAAAAAATAAAGAAATGATTTAATAGAAAAAATATTTCTAATATCAAAAATATTTAATAATTTATTTTATATTCTTTAAATTAATTTTTATTAATAAAAAAATTTTTAACATCTAAGCTTAATCTAATTCACTTGTATATAATGATTTATAATATATTTAGTTTATTAATGTTATTATTATTTACTTTTTTATATTTTATTTTCAAAGTATTTAAAATATTATTTTTTTAATAGATATTCTCATCTAGTTCATTTATTTTTAGTTATAGAAGTATTTTTTTTATTATTTTAACTTATTTTTAAATTTAAATTTTTATTTAGATTATTTTTAATTATTTTCTTATTATTTCATATTTTTTATTCACTTTTTTATTCTTACCAACTTATTAATTAATTATATATTTTTTCATCAATATATATTAAGGAAGAATTGAATTGATGGTGAAGGTACATCAAACTTAGGTTTTGGTTTAGCAAATTGCACTAATTTCTCAAATTTAACTTAGTATTGTGTAAAAAAGATAATTTATTTTTGATTTAAAAAATTTTTAATATTGTAATGAATTAAAAAAAATAAAACTATTATAATTAATTTATTTATAAGATTTTATTTCATTTTATTTCTTTTTTATTTTGATGTTATTTTTATCTTTTTTATTTAACTAATTCATTTTTTCTTTTTAAACTTTTTGATTTGATTATTAATTAATTCATTTCTTATTATTTCTTTTTTTCCTTCCAACTTTTATATTTTTTTTCAATATTTAAAAAGTGAAAATAAAATTGGTGATGAAGATGCATCAAGCTTTGGTTCTGCTTAAGCAAATTGCATTAATCACTCAAATATGGCAGTTTATCTGAATTAAAAATAGTATATTTGTTTTTAATTTTGATATTTTTTATATAAAAAAGAATTGATTTATTTCAAATTATTTAATTTTTTTCTTAATTTTTTCCTTCTAAATAACAAATTTACTGTATATTGATAATCTTTTAATTAAAATATCACCAACTTTTTAGGTACAGATGGTGATATTTAATTTAATTTTTATGATTTTAAGTTACTTTTACACTTTCTATTTTTTAATTTTTTTTATCAACCTGCTTTTATTAGATTTTGAAAAAATTTTTTTAACAATTATTTATTGCCTTTTCTCAAAATATTTTATTTCCAAAATATTTAATTAAAGATGATTTAAAGGATCAGATAAAGATATATTTATGGTATATATAATGTAATAAGTAAAAATTTATATTTTGGCTCATTATTTCTAAATTTTTAATATTGAAAAAAATAATAAAATAGAAAGAAAGTATTTAAAAATACTGATGTAAATATTTTTAATAAAATAACAATGCTTGAAAATTTGCTTTAAATACATTCAAATCAATAGAAATGTTGTCGCAAAATAAAAAAACTCTAAATTAATAGCTTTTAAAAATAAAGAAATAAATAATGAAAGCTAAAAAAAGTAGGAAAATTTTAAATGAAATTTTATAATTAAAGTTTTATTAGCCTTAAATTAATATTTAAACTTAGATGATATTTCTTATATGTTAAATATAATATACTTGTTTGTATTTAAATAGTTTAGAAAGTATATTTAATAAAATTATTTTTTAATATATTATTTTATTATTCAACTAGATATGAATTAGTTAATCAAATGAAGAGCAACAGCTGGTTAATCCATAGGAACCATGTGTCCAGCTTGATAAACTCTAAGGAATTAGAAATTTCCAGCACCCTTAATTTGACCTGCACTTTATCCATTGACTTAGTAGTCTTAGAATTATGCCTATTGATAAGCTTTTTATTAAGTCCACTCCATAGCATTAGTCCAAGCAATACCTCCCCTATTATAATTTTGTTTTTGAAAAAAATTATCAGAAAAATTATAAATTAAAATTCTAAATTTTTACATGTAATTGCAGATGAAATCTTGATCACCACTGTAAGCTAAGACTTTAATACCGCTTTCTAGGACATAAGCAACTTTTTAAGCAAGATTTACATTTTAGTCTTTAGTGAGAGCAGTATGAACAGTATTGGAGCATTCTTACCAGGTTCTTCCACTTACACCCAAAGCAGATTTAACATCATTTCTAGCTAGGAAATTATCAACATTAGTCATGTTATAGCATAAAGAACCAATACAAGGTTTTCTGATATCATAGATATTGAATTTAGGAGTTTATCCAGAACCAAGAATTGCTTCTAAGCCTATATTACAGAATATATTGCTTAGAATCATAGGAGCCTTTATGGTAGTCAAAGAAGAACAAATAGCCAAAGCTGGTTTAACAACAAAGTAATATTTGAAAGCAGAAATCAATTTATTTTTGTAAGCATATTCACCATAAGTTGGATCTTGGACTTCACGATTTACCTATTAAATATATTTTATTTATATTTTTGATCAATATTTTTCAGATATTAGAATTAAATAAAATTTAATTAAATTATTTATTATTAAGTCTTTGTTTTTTAGTTGTTTTTAATTAATATAAGATTTCGAAAGAAACAAAAAACCAAATTTTAACTAAATAAGGATTTTTAATTTACCAAACCATTACCAATAGCTAGACCTTATAAATTAATTTTAGGATTATTTTGCTTGACTAATTCTGCACCGATTGCGGGAATGTAATGACCTGCGTATGATTCACCAGTTATAAAGAGAGGTCTGCCAATAAATTGAGGATTTTATTCTAAGAAACCAAGAATAAATTGATAAAAATCCTCACCAACTTCGTCTTCATTTGTAACTAATTCACCTTTTCCTGCAAAAGAAAAACCAGTACCAACAGGTTAATCGACAAATACAAGGTTGGCTTAATTATTCCAAGAGTAAGCATTGTTTTCTAAAGTCAAATTATCATTTACTGAGAAAGGGCCATTTTCAGTGAAAAGAGCAAGTTCTGAAGAGCATCCAGGACCACCAGTCAACCAGATAACTAAAGGGTCTGTTGAAGGGTTGCTTCTTGATTCAAAAAGCCAGTAAAAAATGTCACTTGATTTTTAGATGTTGACAAGACCAGTGGTGTAGGTCTCATTCAAAAACAATGGGTTTTAGGCACAAAGAGCAATGCTTAAAAGAGCAAAAAACAAGATTTGACTTTTCATCGTTGATATTTTATAACAAAGCTAGCTTTTTTAATTATAAATTATATTACATATTTTGCTCATAAAGATTCACTTTTTATAATGAAAATTTTTTTATTTGTATAAAAGAATAAGCTAATTAAATTATTAAATTATGATCAAATCCTAATCAAAACATTTACTTAACTTTATTTGACAAACACATTTTTTTTATTATTTCTTTGATGTAAAAGATATAATAAAAGAAATTATATCTTGATCAATGTAAAGGAATGTACGAAAGAATCCTTTCATAAAACATGCAAAAATACTTCTTCTTAGTACTTTTAATATTAAATAAATCTATTTTTTTAATATTTTTAAATCATGTTGATGGGAAATATTTTATATTGTATTTCTTCTTAGTTAGTTTTTCAATAATTATCAATTTTTTTATAAATGTATTTGAAAATATTTTTTTTCTTTCTTCGTATTTTTTTGATTTTTAATCAGCTTTTTCTGTACTAAAAAATGAGTATAAATAAATAAAAAATAAATTTATTTTTATTTAAACAACTAAATTTTTAAAAAAAGTTCTATTTTAAATTTATTTTTTATTTCCATTAAAAAACTTAGACTATTATACTATTTTTTGTGGCTGATTTCTGAAATATATTGAAATAAAAATATTTTTTCACCTATTAAATATAGCTTTTAATAAGACTAAACAAAATTTTAATGAGTACAATAATATTTAATTGCATATTTATTAAAAATAGAAATAACATCCTTTAAAAGTCATTTTAATCGATTTTAATAATGAGATAAATTTTAAGCGCTTTATGTGTTAAAAATTTAATAATTTTTAAAAATGTTAATTAAATATTTAAAATATTTTTATTAATTTTTTATTTAGCACAATACTAATTTTAAAAAGAAGGAAACAATTATTTGTCCTTTATAATATATTTTATAGATTTCTTAACAATTCTTTACCAAATTTAAAATAAATATTCAGTTTAGAATTTTATAGAGTTAAATTTTTTTAATACCTTTTTATACTAATTAATTGTTTAAGTTAAGTTATTATTCAAATAAAAAATTTGAATATTTTTTCTTAATTTTGTTCAAATTTGCAAAATAAATTATCAATTGTTTGATATAAAAAATACTTATTCTTTTAAGAAAATAAAATTAATTTTTGTTTATAAATAAATTCAATACAAAAGAAACTAACTAAAAAAGTACATTCATTTTAAAAATATATTAATTAATATTTTAAATTGTTTTGTTAATATTCAATTTTTTTAAGCTTAGCTAGGCATGATAAGACTTTAGTATTTCTTTGGATCCTACTTTCTTTTGAAGTAGAGAGACAGCTTTTTGACAACATACTTTTCAAAAAATATGTTAGCAATTGCACTTCCAAATGATATGCCTAACAAAACTAATAAAAATGAGTAAGGCATTTCAGATTTAGGTTCTTAATCATCAAGTTAGACTTTTTCAAATACCTAATTAAAGAGAGGATAGTTAATTTGATTTTTTTAAAAAATATTATTTTTATTACATCTAAGAAACTGCGAGTAAAGCTATTAGGAACTAACTAGATAACTAGTGAAATACTTGTTATCAAAATAAGTGAAAAAGTAAACAATCTATTTGTGTAAAATTCTTTCTTGAAAGGTTTACCAATAGAAAAAGCAATGCAGGTAGAGATATATTAGAAGTTAGAGAATAAAAATAAAGTCTTTTTATTAAATAATAAATATATTTATTTTTTTAAAATAATAATAATAAATAAGCAAATACAGTAGATTCATAGCAACTTTTACGAGCATCTTCATCATCTAAGTCTCCTAGATAGGTATGAGCTTCAACAACAGATTAATACCAATTTTAAGATCTTAGAATCATGAAAACAATGATCTAATATTAATTAATAAAATTTTATTAAAAAATCAGTATAAGAATAGAAATTTACCTAAAATCCTCCATTTACTAAGGTTTATCCTATCACAGAGCAAAGTACTGGGAAAGAAACAAGACTTGATCCAGGTACCTGCTTAGATAAAACAGGGTAGGCATCTGTAAGACCCATCAAGAAAGCAAGTGGAATGATAATGACAACATCCCAATACAAGAATTACATATCACCAGGAAGTGAATTTACTGTGTAGAGTAAAGTTGTAGTAAAGAATTAAATCATTGAGTAAAGAGCCATGAATTTAAAGCATGAAAAACTAGTTACTAAAGCAGCTCTTCCTTCTTTCAATAGCTAATAAATAAGATTATTTAATTAAATAAATATTGATTATAAAAATATTAATTACTTCTATAACACAAGAAATATCTTGAACTTTAGATGTGAAAGGAGCTGCAATAGAAGCTTCAGCTTCTGAAAGTGAAATACCAATATCGGCAGTTTTTAGAGCACCACAATCATTTGCACCATCTCCACACATACCGCATGTTGGTTTCCAAGGTAACTCTTATAGAGACTGTAATAATAATGCCTTTTCTTCTGGTCTCATTCTGGCAAAGATTTAAGTTTTAAGCAACATAGTTCTTAGCAATTAAGCCTTTGAAGGGCTTTCTGTAGATTCATCAATGATTTTAGAAAATGCCCTTCCTGTAATAGCTAAAGTGAACTATTCTTAATTGTGATTCCAAGGTAATTAGTCTTAAATATCATCTAAATAAAATTACGAATAACGTAAAAAATATATTAAAATTTATTTTTAAATTTAAATTTTGCATTCAAATTGTATAAATTAAAGTTAAAAATTCATTTTTATAAAATTTATTTAATTAAAATAAACTATTTTCATTAAATTTTTGTTTGTTTTTTAAAAAATAAATAAAAAGAAATTTTAATTTTTCTTTACAATTATTAAAATTTATTAAAAATATTTCTTTAATTTTGATAATTAAAATTAATTACCCTGTAAAGCAGCAATAGCCTCTGCTTCTTATTCCTCGTTTTTGTTAAATTAAAATTCGCTATTGCTTTATGATTTAGTATCTGAATGAGAGGGGAGATGCTAAGATAACTATTCATTAGATAAATTAACACTAGATTGCTGACTTAATTAGTGTTAATTATCGAAAATAGAAAGAGCTGCTTCGATCTGTTCATGTGTTGATATTTGATTTTGGTTGTTTAATGATATTTCTTTGCTCGCTCTATCTCTATAGGATTTTTTGTTGGGAGTACCATGCTTATGGCTGACTTTATTATTCAAACTATCTTTACTTTTAATTTTTTAATTTATTGAAGAATTTTGGCGTTCTTTTTCTTCTAAGATTTAAGCCTACTCAAATATCTGCTTTTCTTCTTGAATTTCTAAAATACCTTCTTCCAAATATTGCTAAATACCGTTTACAGGTTCTAAATTGTCTTCATTTAATATCTTATCGGCATGTTCAAAATCTTTCCAAACAATCTTATTTTTTTATTTAGGATCATCGCTAATATCACCAAAATATACTCTTTTATTTTCATCTACAATTTAGCATTATCTTCCTACGCTGATAGCAGTTAGAGCATTATCGCCTGTTACCATAATGGTACGAATATTAGCATTCTAAAGTTCTTCTATTATCTAAGTAGTGATGGGCTTTAATTTATTCTCCATAATTAATAATCCAGCAAATGTCAAATCTTTCTCAACTTCGTCTCTTTCCACTTTTTGAATTTTTCTGTATGTCATTTTCAAAATCTTAATTCCAAATGCTAAAATTCTAAAACCTTTTCTGGCATAAAAATCTAGGACCTATAAATAATTTTAGATATGTTAGATGTTATAAAAAGGTTTGCTTGCTAAAAGTTTATTTAAATAAAAAATAAAATTACTTCGTGGAAATTTTAAGGAATCGTTTCTGGTTTGCAAAGTTCAAAGATTTTTTCAGGTGAACCTTTGACGTGTAGTCTAAAGAAATCAGTTTAATTTTAAAGATTTCTTACAATCGTGCTCATTCTTTATAGTTTAGAAGAAAATTCAAATCTTTTAATGATACCAATAGAAGTTGGTAGCTGATTAGTTTTGATACTTTCTTCAATTTAATTGATATCACTTGTTTAGAAGACAGTGCCACAAGGAGGTTGAACTACAGCCAAAACGAGTTCATCATATTTATCCATATCATTTTCAATTAGAACCCATTCTGTGGCTTCAAACATTTTGACTTCTAAAGGATCACCAATCAACTCACCTTTGATTTTTGTTAGGCCATGACAACTTGCCATGCACTCCTTTAATATAATCTCAGGATCTCCAATTAAAGTATAAGGGTTATTTTCACCATAAAGATTAATTTATTCTGCAACTCCATTCAACTTGTATCTTTTTGTTTCTCCAAGTCTTTTTGTTTCATCTTGAAGCTTAGCAAATTTAACTTTATTGGGACCAGTGTAGAATATAGGTCTTAAACCATACATATCAAGACCCTCTTCAGTCAAAGTGCCAGTTTTATCAAAGCACATTATTGTTACTTTACCACTGATATTTACCTTAACATTAAAAAAATAATATTTATCAAATCCCTTAATTTTAATTAATTAACTTACTTTTGGAGGAGAAATGCAGAAAATTTGTTGCTTTCTTAATCTAGAAATAGCAAAGGAGATACCAATTGACAAGCAAGTAGGCAAAGCAGGAGGAACTGTGATAGTTACTAAATCTAAACTATTTAATATTAAATCTCTTAATTCAAGGTATCCTTCATTATAGCCTTTGATCATAAAAGGGAGAGAAACTATAAAACCAACAATTGATATTAAGGCAAGCACAGCAATAAACTTTAAAGAGTCTACATAAAATGAAAAGGAATTCTATTTAGGATATAAAATTGATCTCACTAATTACCCTTTCATAGTATTAAAGCTAGTTTAGCTAACTAACCCAAGGACAGGAATCTAACCTTTCAAATAAAATCTATTTTTTAAATTTCATTTTAAAAAACCAAAATATTTTAAGTTAATTTTAATAAAATAACTTCTAAATTAGTAAATCATAAATTAAATTTGAACTATTCTTTAAGAATGTTAAACAATCAATTATGAGACATGCCTTTAAATTTATATTTACCTTGTTTCGATGCATTTTGTACCTGCGAATAGTGTTGATTGTTTTCCATCTTCGTTAGGATGATATTTATTGCTGTTAAATGGCAAGGAAGATTTAATGATAGGAATAGATTCACCAGTAAGCATAGATTCATTCATAACACAAGAACCGTTCAAGAGAATCACATCACATGGAAGAATTTAACCATCAGGAATTTCTATGATATCACCAGGTACTAAATTTAGTGAGCTTATTTCTTGCTTTCCTTTGATAATATCTCTTTCTATCTTTAAATGACCTCCATCCTTTAAAAAAAAAATAATTTATTCTAAATTAATTTTAAAGAATATTTCAAAATAAATAAACATTTTTTGAAAAAATAAATAAATAAAATAATTAAAAATTTTACTGGCTAAATATACTCTTATATGCCTCTATAGACAAATACAGGAGTTTCAAAGAAACTCATTTACTTGAGCTTTTTGTAGTTGTTTTTTGTTTCGATAAGACTAACTATTGCGGATAATAAAGAAGTTCCAAGAATTACAGAAGCATAATAGTAGTAAGGTTCTATCATCCAAAGAGTGACACTAAAAACTTAGAAAATGTAAAAAGGTGAAAGGACTTCATCAATTAATATTTTCATTGTTGATTTATCTGGAATTTCAGTATTATTTTTTCCATACATTTAGAATAGCTAGCTTAATTTTTCTTCACTCTCAACTCCTCTGCCATACTTTTCGTGAATTTAATTGTTTGTGAGAAGAGACAAAGCAAACTGGACAGGGAAGAAACAATCAATTCTATCATCGTAGTAATAAGTGTAAAGTCTAAAGGTAAAAATCTATGTGTTAATAAAATTAGTTTATAAAAAGCATTGATTAATTATGTAAGAAAGTTATTTGATTTCTTGTTAATTTAATTAAATGGTTTAGTTTGTTCGTAAATAATTTAATAAATGTAAGCTAAACTTAATATATTTTTATTATCTTGTATTTTGGGAAATTAATAGGAAAAATGCACAAATCATAAAAATGTATGAGTAATCTTAATTAAATTATCAATTTCGATATTTTTTGATGAGATAATATCCACTTTCTTTTTTTATTTACAATTTAAATCTTACAAGAAAATTGTTGGATGGATAGTCATCTAGCGTCATTACTCTTTTCTCTGTCTTTACCAAAGTAATTGTGTTATCTGTTTTTAAATTAAACAAAAAAGAGGAATAATAATAATTTATTTACTTAATAGTATGATCAATAAAAATTTTATAGACATTTATTTCAAAAGCCATTAAATTTCGATTTCTAAAAGATAAAAGTTAAAAGCATTAAATCGCTATTTACCTATTGATGTTATCTTCATGTATTCAGCTTCTTAAGCTGAGCATTTTACCATTTAAATTAAAATCTTAAAGTTGATGTCCCAACGTGTAAAGAGATACAAGATACCTCCTGAAACGACAAATAAGATGTATGAAAGTATCAATTTAACTTTTGAAATTTTAAATGATTCTATATCGTTAATAACTCCTTCTTCTTAAATATCTTCTGGGAGCTTGAAATTTACTTTTCTACCTCGCTAATTATTTAGTTGTTCATTTTAGAGATTTTACTCTAACCTATTTTTAAATGTAAAAAAATAAATGGATAAATTGGATGAAATTCAAAAAGAAAATATTTATATTGTATGAAAAAAGTTTGATCGGCTGCATTCAAGCCATAATGTTTATTTATATTCATTATTTTTTTATTTATTCACTTTCTTTAAATTAACTAATCAAGCTTTAAGCATTGTAGAAGTTGCTCTAGAATCAAAAATTTATAATTGAAATTACAATTATTCATTCAGCGCCTTATCATTTGTTTGGGGTTTCATCAATGTCTGGAAAAGAAGACTGTGTGTATCTTTAAGTTGCTTATCCTTAGACTTGTTTGTTAGACGGTTTCAAAGAAATAGAACTGTTTGTTGATAAGAAGCGTTTTTTTCTTGATAGTTTTGAAAATTAGCTTTATATTATTAATTGATTATAATAGTTTTACAAATTTACTTAAATTATTGAGCTGATTTGAAAAACTAAGTACATAAATAGATAGATATGCGAGCAACAATCAATTCTTTTATTATTTTAGCTTTGATATGCTTTAATTAGATTTCAATTATTTATAGTTATTTCTCTCTACAAAACGAGTAGAGTGTGAGAATAATTTTTATTTAAAATAAAATTTATGAACTTCAAATCATGTTCCAACATTTTATAAAAGCTAAAATATTAACACAAGTTACTAACTCATAATTATCTTGCAAAGAATTTTCTCTTATTAATTAATAAACAAATTGTTTAAATTAGAATTCTTTTATTATTGTTTAACCAAAGCTATATATTGTTAATTAGTCAATAATATTGTGATATCGATAAGTGAGTAATTTAAAATCATCGATAAATAAAAATTTGTTTATTTATCAGAATATGATTACATATTTTTATTTTTTCATCATTTACCTTATTAAGTATTCTTAATTTATATCCTGAATTTTTTTAATTTCCAAAAGTTAAAATTCAATATTTTTTGATCAATAAAATATCATATGATTATGATTTATTAGCTCTTTTTACTAGAAATTGCATTAAATATTATACATAGAGAGAGAAGAAGAAAATCTACTTTTAATTATTATTTTATAATTAATATATTGATGTTCGATCTAGAATTTTATTATTTATTTCTAATATGTAAAATAAATAATTTAAATTAAACTTTCATATCCTATATTTTTGTAATTGAAATAATCAAATTAATTATTAATTTTTTCAGAAATGTTGCTAAAATAAATTAGGTTATTATAATAAAATACTATAAATACAATTTTATTTGAATTAATATAATTCTTTTCTTTAAATGCCTTTCATAAAGATAATCATAAATTGTTCTTTTGAAATAGCTTAATTATGTGGTTTTTTAATAGGAAAATTTTATACTGATTTTTCAATGCTTAATTCATAAAAAGTGAAAAAAAGTTTAAAATAAAAAGCTTTACAAAGAAACACATTTTTAAATAATATATTTTAATAGATAAATAAAAATTTTATGCAAAAATTCGATTAAATCTAAATTTTTGTTAAATTCATACAGAAAATAATTATTGCATTATTTTCTAAAACTAAATTTAATTTTAGACAGGCTATACTAGCCAATAATTAAATAAGTTATTAATGTGTTCCGGTTCCATAGTATAGTGGTTAGTACTGGGGACTTTAAATCCCTTGACCTGGGTTCGAATCCCAGTGGGACCTAATTTTTTATTTTTGACTTAACTAATTTTTTTATAATAAAAATGATAAAGTTTATAAAATAAATTTGTACTTGATTAAAAATATTGTAAGAAAATATAAGAAAATTAATTTGTTAAACTCCTTCTTAATATTACTGAAATAAAATAGGATATATTTATTTTTAATATTGTTTAAAAAATATTATTTTTAACAAGCGATTTCTATTTCATAAATTTTTTACAAATTTTATATCATAAGCATTTTCTAAATGTAAATTAATGTGAAGAAGAATTTATTTGTATCTTCTGTGTTATTGCGGGGTAAAACCAATTTTAAATTTAAATTAATTAATTAATTTATTAATTCAAATTACAAAAGAAAGGAGAAAAATTTAATTAGAAGATTAGAGAGGAAATTTAAAAATTTTGATAATTATTTAATTAATAATAAATTTTGATTAGTAAAAAAAAAAAATGAGTAAAAGCTTATAAAGCTAACTCAGCAAATGAACGAATCAACGTGAACTTTCCTAATAGGGTGAATAAGGGGTGACTTTGAGATTCAAACTGAACTCAAAATAGTTTTTAAAAATACTGACAGCTGCTTTTATCAATTCAGCTGCTTCAGATAAGTTTTTAATACGAATGATAGCTAATTGGCTTTTAAAAAGTTATTTAGTTATCGCCATTTAATTGTACAGAAAATCCGATTCGAATGAGATAAGAGAGAGAGAAATTTATTTTTGGAAACTTTCTGACAGTCAAGTTTTCCCATTAAATAAACTCCTCGTAATCAAGAGATAGGTGCACCTACTTTTAAGTCACTTTATATGGAAAGTTTGTTGACAGAATATAATGGGTTCCTATCTATACTGCATATCTAAGTTATATGCATATCGACTGGGGATTCATTACTATTCGAATCGCTCGTTTGTTTGATTTTTTTCACATTTTTGGATGATAGACTGTAGAGACTACATCCTCTTTCTTTCGAACCAGATTATATAAAAAGTATTTTTAAAACAAAAATATAAAGAAAGATCTTAATTTTTAGACGATGATGATAATTAAAAATGATGATGATGTAAAAACTTTGATTGAGAAATGAGCTTGAGCATTCCAAATTAAAAACAAAATATTAAAATACAAATTAATTAAATTAAATGAAAGAAAAAAAAAAGATTAAATAAATTAATAAAAGAAATAAAATAAAGATAAAATCAACACATCAAATAAGCAATAGATAAACATAAAAAGAGATAAAACAAAAAGAATAGATAAACTAAGAAAAAAAGCAAACAAATTACAAAAACAAATTAAAAAAAATACAAAAAAATAAAATAGATTAAAATCAAATAACAATAAAAAAAGAATCAAATCCAATCAATAAGAAAGCACGCACGCTGCAATTTTTTTTGAAATAATGAATTTAAATTATAGGCATAAATAGCTCTACTTTTTATAAATTTATTTTGATATTTTGTTTTTTTTATGAAGATATAAATTAATTTAAGAAAATTCATGATTTTTTGATGTTTTTATTTTTATTTTAAATAGATTTATAATAGCAAAAAAATATATTCTATTTAACAAAAATTTATAAAAAAGTTGAGTACTAAAACTATTTCTAGATTTCGCATAAAAAAATGATTTTTTATATTTGAAATTAAAAAAAAAATAAATAATTTAAAGTTAAAAAATTAGATATTCAGAAGGAGAGTTTTTAAAAGAAAATAAGAAATTTTAATTATTTGATTTACCAATTACTTCTTTTTAAGTAATAAATTTAGATTTTTTTTCCCTTCATACATTAATTAACATAAACAAACATTTCTAATTAAAAATCAAACAAACAAATTTGTTTATTACTTTCACAAAAAAAAAATTAAATTTATCAGTAAATAAATATTTGTATAATTTAAATTGTTTCAATATATATTAATCATATTTTAGTAATTTTTTTACATTGAAAACAAAGATTAATTTTATATTTGGCTCAAAATTTATTTTTCAAAAATAAATTAAGTTTTAGCCAGAAATTATCTGAAATAATATAAATAAATAATTAAAAAAGTTAATAAAATTTCAAGACAATTTATTTGGTTTAGAAATTTAAATTTTTGAAAGCTTTATCGAAATACATGTTTAAAAAATCCATTTTGATCGAATTTGACTCAATAAAAATACAGAGTTTTATGATTGGTTGACTGTTCCCTTTTTTTAAATAATTATATTCTTAGATATGCATGATTCTAGTTAATAATTAAAATTTAACTAATTAAATAATAATTGAGGCTTGAATATTTTTGAATTAAAAAGTCTATTCAGTGAGAAAATTAAATAATGGGATAAAGCCAACCAAAAGACAATAGAAGATAAGTGAAAGGAGGCATTTATATTTAACTTTAAAAGACTGCCTTCGTTAGTAATTAAGTTATTCAGGGAATGTTAAACATTAATTTAGAAGAACCTTTTTAAGGGCATATCCTATAAGTTACTTTAGTAGGTTTAGAAGAAACTCACTTTACATATACGGTTGGCAGTGGTAAACATAGAAGAACAGTTCATGCTAGAGGGTATAATAGTTTTCTTAATTTTAGTCTTCCTATTTATGATTTCGCATAAGGAACAAATGATACAGCTTTTATAATACATCCTTGTTAGATACAAATTCCCTTTTAAATGAATGTTGCAGATAAGCTTCCTTCTTCTATGAAATACTTCTATAGCTAACATACTTAATGCAGCTTAAAATACACTCTTTTCGCTTCTATTATTCCAACAGAAGCTAACGTAAAACCTATAGGAGGAAGTTAAGAGATATTTATAGGGTAATAAATCCCCTCTTTAGAATTGTAAAATATGACAAATTCTATTTAAGAACCAGTAATATGTTGCTGTTGCAGATCTGGATAGATTAAATACAACATATAAACAAATGGAAGATCTTTCGCTCCTAATGAAAATATATAAATTAAATTAGATGTAGATTTTAGCTAATATGGAAAAAAAGTCAACAATCTAAACGTCAAATTACTTGGATAGCTAATAATGAAGGCAAGCAATACTTAGAGAACTAAATATATAAACATTTTTGAAAAAATGGTAAATGTTAAAGTAGAAAAAACTCATATAAATGAAAATGTATAATTATAAGTGCCTGGGAATGTTACATTGTCTTGCTAAGGTTCATTAATTTAAGTAAATTATTTCTTAGAATTTTATCCAGAAATTAGTACTTGCTGTTGTGTTTCAAAGAGTTCTCCTCATGAAATAAAGATCTACATTAATCCTAATTCAAGCTAAGCTTATAACTTTAGCGATGCTCCTTAATAATTATAAATTATGCCTCCATAAAATTGGAATCCAACATAATTGTAACCAACTTAGTTTACTTCATAATAAACAAGTTATATATAGCAATAGTCACTTAAATTTGTCTCATAAGAGGAACAATACTTATATTAACAAAATGCTTAGTAACAAAATCCTTAACTTTACCCATATTAATAAAGTAATATGAATGGGTTAGCTAATCCGATGACTTCTTAAATTCAATAACCTAATTAATCACCATACATGAAAGATTAAAATTAGTATTATCTTTGATAAACAATGTTAATCTATTCACATATTTATTTTTAATATATAATAAAAAATAATTATTTATAAATAAATAAATATGTAATATATACTTAATGTATATTTATATAAAGTGAGTTGATATTTGAATAAATCAAATAATAAATAAATAAATATTTATTAATTAATAACAAATTAAACTTAAAATTAACAAACCTTTGTACTCTTCTAGTTATATTTAAAAAATATAGCTAATTTCAATTTACAATTTTTTTTTTTTTTGTATTATCTCTTTTTTTATGTAAAAATATTTTATTAAAATTACTAAAAATAAAAATGTTGTTTATTATATTTCTTTACTTTATTTAATAAAAAATTGCTACCAACTATCTTAAAAATTGCAACATCTAAAATATGCTATAATTTATTAAATATTAAAAATAATAGTACTGTTATCAAAAATTTTTTGAAATAAATTTGATACAAATAAATGAGGATTTATTATACATGCTTATAAAAATTAGAAATTAAATAATCCATACTATCTTTTGGCAATTGAATTAAATTTTAAAATATATCTAGCTTTAAAACTTTACCTTTAGCATAAACAAAAATATTAATGAAATTAACTAAATACATAAACTTAAAATTTTTATACTGAAATCTGTTAAATATCTTGAAAAAATGTTTCCTCTAAATTCAGTAGATTGATAATGGATCTGATAATAATTTTCAAAACAAATTTAAATAAAAATAAACACAGATTAAATTAAAACTTAAAATTATAATTGTCAAGAAAAAAATAAAATTCATTAATATTAAATTTATTTTTGTAATTCTAGTTGTATCACAAATATGTTTGTTATGCAGAGTACAACAACATTTTTCTTAATTTAATTTTTTAAGCTTATATATTGTAAGTATTCATAATATTTATTATTACATTTTTTACAAATCAATTGACACTTGATCACTCACTCACTCTAAGTTTCCAAATAGATTTTATTATTGTTTATATTAGCCTTCTTCTTCTTCTACATCCATTTTTGCTTTTTGAGAAGAAATTGAACCTTTTTCTCTTAGTTCTTTCTTCTTCTAAGCTTTCCATTCATCTAGTTTTTACTTTAATTAAGGTAATTCGACCAACTACTCTCTTTTCAGAGGTTATCTATTGAATGGGTCTATTTCATTATCAAGTAATGCTTTTTTTATCATAGATCTCTCAACATTTTAATGGGATGTTGGTAATCTCACTGGATCCTTGAGTAACTTTGTATAAATAATAATTTATTTAAATATTCATTAATCCATTTAAATAATAATTTTATAAATAAATTCAAAAAGGATTTCGTATATAATTTTTAAATAGTAATATTAAATATTATAAATTTATGATGTTTTATTTAAAAATAGTTAATTTTTTTTGTTTTTTTGATTTAATTATAAAAAATAAATCAAATATTTTAATTTAGCCTAAGAATAATTTAATTTTTGAATATGGTTAAAGTTAATATTTTAAATTTGAGATATTTTAATTAAGTATTTAGGATAAATATTAATTTAAAATTACACAGAAACTTAGAGCACATG